>NW_010253868.1:0-31816 GCF_000690775.1 Eurypyga helias
AGCCACCCCTGCGGCCACTCCCCCACTACCAAAAGCTTACCACACAAACCCAACACACGCTGCTTGCCCCGTTCTTATTTCCACGTGCATATTCGCACTCTTGACTTTTGGGATACAAACCCAAACGCCACCAGCTCTGCAACCCTGTGCTTGGCAGAGGGGGCTGCTTCCTTCCTCACGCAGTAAGTTCCAGCCTCTGTGGGCACAAACATGCCTTCCCTCCCAGACAGCATGCTCCTTTGAGAAGCCGCTGCCGGGACGCTGCCAGCCCCACTCACCACAGCCCACACCGGCCCTGAAAATCAGGCTTTAAAAGTAAAGCTGTCTCAGGTGACAGGGTCTGGAGCAGCGTGTTGCCTCCTGGTGCCCCAGCACTTACAGACACAAGACTTCCCCTTAAACGTGCTCCTGAAGACAACCGAATGCCCCCTGAGCTCTTGGCCTGGGTTTTGGCTGCCCACCCAAAAGCTTGGAATCCCTTCTCTAGCTGAACTGCCATTCTCCATTTTAATCAAAAAGTACAAGTAGAAGATGGACTTTTAGCAAATCTACGCTGCCCTCTGCTACTCGGCTAACTCGAAAATTTTACCAGCTGGACACCCCGGAACAACTATAATTCTGGCTTTTCAACTAGAGTCAGCTTGAGTACCTTAGGTCAGCAGGCAGCGAGGAAGCATTTATAGCAGAGAAAACCCTCCCTCTGCTGCTTCCTCCTTCAAATTACACCTCTCTCCCTACTAATGGCATCCAGCACGTAAGGACATGGTATTTCATGAAACTGGAAAATTACAATCAATGTCTTAATTGCACATCTAATTAAATAATCAGCATCACTAAAATTCAAAGGTGTCTGAGCACGGATATGTGCTGGGGGTGGAAAAAACTGAAATTATATTCTCAGAGCTGTAATTGCCTTTTTGATCAAGAAACGTGAAGGAAAAGGTGCAGATGCTGTGAAATGTGTTCCTCAGGTAGACACAGCAGCCTTCCAGTGAAGCAGTTGAGGCAAGCACAAGGGAAGTAAACTATTCAGCATTTCTATTGTAAATACAGATAAAGAAATAACAGGCTTAACTTGCAGCAGTGGAAAGCTCGGTTAGGCACCCAGAAAAGCTTTTTTAATCATGAGTGAGCATGGATTGTCTAAGGAAGCTAGAAAATCCCTATCTCTGAAGGTTTTAAAAAAGGTGTACATGCGTTTTTCAGGATGCTTTTGAGGAAGACAGATGGTCTAGTTAATCTCTTCACATACTTCACAGGTCTTGGTTTTATTGCTCCTTTTATTCCTTACGTGTATCATTCCAGAACCTTTCTCAGGTAGGAAACTCCATGGTAACACGCATAGGCAGTGCATTACCCCCCACGGATGGTCTGCGTGACGACCCAGCTGTCCATCACATAAGGGCTTAGTTCAAACACTGCAGAGTGTTTTCCTACCCGAGCTTGACAATAAGAACAGGGAAACGGCCTCTGACAAAACTGTTCATGCATCCCACAAAAGGTAGGTCCAACACGTAAGTATTTGGCTACAGAATTCAGGACCTTGATTCTACAGGGTAGCACCCATCATGAACTTAAAGACAATTCCTTCTCCAGTTGGGAGGGTGCCCTACTGCTCACTGAACAAGAAACAAATGTTATTTCCTTCACGTTATTCGAAGCATGACCACATGCCTTAATTACTGTATCTCAGCCAGGCCCTACCGTTACACGCGGTTGCCTCACTCTTACACGCAGTGGGACAAGGAGTGTTCTGTGCACTCACGGCTGTATTGCTCAGGTGGTGCGAGCATTAACCGCTGTTTTCATAGCATTCCTGTGAAGTGAAGGAGTCCCCATTACAAGTGACAAGCGAGGGCAGGCTCAGCTCAGGACCACCTTCTCCGTCTGGGCAGCTATCTCAAGAAAACTAACCCCTGAGTTTTCAGAGGTTGGAGCACACCAAACACAATGGAGGCTGGCTTCTAGCTACTTCACTTACTTGTCTGCTGCCTCATTTCCCACAGCTTAAGACAAATAACTAGAAGTCAATTAATGGATCGGAGGGAGAGGCAATGGGAAAACCACTCATTTTCAAAAACCACCATGTTTTTTTTATTGCCCAGAGAAGCTGTGGATGCCCCATCCCTGGAAGTGCCCAAGGCCAGGCTGGATGAGGCTTTGAGCAACCTGGTCTAGTGGAAGGTGTCCCTGCCCATGGCAGGGGGTTGGAACTAGATGATCTTTAAGGTCCCTTCCAACCCAAACCGTTCTGTGATTTTCTGATTCTACGGCTTGTCCGGCATCATAGAAGAGCGCGTCAGGGGAATAAGCACAGGGAGCAATGCCCAGCTACCTCTGCTGAGAGACTGCTGTCTCTGCCGACAGACTGCTGTCTCTGCCAGCACTCCTCATTTGCTACAGATGCACCAACTTTCAAAAAGCAAGGAAAGAATCCTTTTTACTACCCTAACTTCATTTTTATGACTCCTGGCTTAAATAATACGCTTTTCTCTGTAGGTAGGAATAATTTTGTACATTTGTATTCCCTGCAGAAGGCAGCAGTTGATTAATGAACCAAAATATCCCATAAATACTTGTTATGAACCACATATAAGCCTCTGTCAGTCTCTGAGGACACTTGTTAGTGTAGGCACTGCACAAGAAAAAAAGGGTACTGCCACACGGCAGCTCTGACAAAGCTGACTCCAGCAATCACACCTGAATTAATAAACCCAGACATATCTTCCTCACTTCCAGTAAAGCCATTTGACAGGTTCTATAAAATGTGACTGAATTAACTGGGTCTAGAAAACCCAGTCAGTCTGGCCTCCTGACTGGGAGGGACAGGGAAGAAATGTAATACAAAAACTGAAAACGACGGGATTTAGAAAACGTCTGCAAGGGGATGAAAATTGCTGTACAGGCCAGGCTTTCATTAGATAGCCGACCTACGTGGGTATTTGTCTTAGGTCAAATGACTGAGAGGGCAATTAGCCCTTTCGGCAAGTCTGTGACAGGAGGGGCAAGTACAGTTTGACCAAAACACACCCAAATACTGAGCAGGGACGGCAGGGGGTCATTCCCACAGCTGCCCCTGCTATGTGCTCTCAGGTCACAGAAGTCACTCCACCTTTACCGAAACTCAACGGAAATGGACCCAAAGGCAGTATGAGAGAGGGATGATTCCAACAGCTGTGCACAGTCATATACGAGCTAGCTATTACTGCTGAGAGCTAGAAACAGTGCCTTAATTAGGATAAGTAGCATATATCCATGTCACACAAATACAAAAAGGACAGTTGTAGTTGCTCTAAATTAAATTCCTTAAATTAGGCATAACAAAATTCAGAGTGAATACACCAGCCAATCTACAGATATTTGTGTAGACAAAATTGGATCTTTCAAGTACCCATTATATGAGATATCACAAAAACACTTGCATGCATTTCAATCTGCTGCACTAAAATGATACACTGAACAAAAATAGAAAAATATAAATAAATTGCAATAAAATTTAGCACTCAGTTTCTCAATAACTGTTTCATAAAAATGTGTGTGTTATCTTAAAATACAAGGTGAATATTGACTCATTAACAAAAAAAAAGAAACCTCACCAAACCCACAAATAGAAACATGGTCAAAATAAACTGATCTTTTACGTAAAGCAATCTTTTTTTGTATTTCATACGTTCTTGTGTGTAACAAAGTATTGACCGAAGTGGGGGCTAAACAGATAAATCAGTTCAAGGCTAAATCTAAATTCTGTTCTAGCTGGCTAGCCCTATTACCTTCATTTTAGTACACATCACCGATTTTGTCTTTATATTCTCTATTGCTTTTCAAGCTTCCCTGGAAAATAATTTTCCAGTGTTAGCTTTTAAAAACTTTTAATGAGCATAGATTCAATTGCAATTTACTATCTAAATAAGCAACTGAAATCCCACTGGGAATTTTTAAAATCTCATTTAAGAGCAAACCTGTTTACAAACTACACCATATTTTCTGAAACTGTTACCACTTGAACATTTTCCAGAAAACAAAATTGTATCTGTGACAGGTTCATTACCAGACATGAGTCACTAATAACTACCATTCTTCAAGAAACCCCTCGCACAGTCTAGCATCCTTAAATCTGCTGCGCCATTGCACGGAAAAACCACCATCCAAGAAGGGATGAAATATGATTTTCACAATTTCGCTTCAGTGACGGCATCTCAGTAGCAAATACCTCTCCCACACACCTCTGGTTATGCTCCGAAACCCACGGGGTCCTGCAAGGCGGCACAGCTCAGCACAAAGGCAGGTGGGCAGCGTGAACACGGGGAGGCCACGCTATGAAAAATAGTTACAGGGGCAGTGGTTCCACGGACGTTTCTCACAGCCTACTTAGAGGCTTCCTGGATGATGCAGCTCCCACGGGCGACTGTCATATAAAACCTTCTGCAAACAGACCCATTTTTAGATTAATTAGAAGCACAAAGGGCAAAGAAACCCATTTGGAAGCTGTTCACTAACAATTAGAAAAATTACTTTTCTGATTTCTAGTCTGGGTTTGTTCATAGCCAGCTTATACCCTTCTGTTCTTTTGCTAACATTAACCTTTAGCTTAAATAGCTGTAAACTTGCCAATATTTACTCCCCTGCTCTATTAGTACACGGCAGCAACATCCGCTCTCAGCACCCCGTCTGCTAAGCTGAGCCATACTTGTTTGGTCTCATCTCACACGTCCTCGGCACTCCCCACCCAGGGCTGCCCCAGCGTCCCCTCTACCACCCATTCCCTGATTTTTGCAATAGCCCCCATCTTTCCCAGATAATTTTCTGGTTTCTACGTGGCATACTACAGAAATACAGGCAGATGAGACCCACTGCCCACCTGGTCTGTCACAGTGTAGCACAGAGTACAAGGCAGCATGCAATTAGGGGGTCTGCTAATTTCCCATTTGCCAGGCGGTAACACTTTCTCTCCCAATTATATCTACAGCCTCACACACTAGCAAGGGCAAACTAAATGAGCCTGTAGTTACCCAGAACAGCCCTTCCTTCTCTCTTCCTGATGCAATGCATATGAGTGGCTTAAGGAGGATCCTCCCGATTTTATGGAGATGCTCCCACAGGCCAGAGGAGCATGGCTGCTCACCTGTACCACCTCATCCTGCAAGCTGGAAGGCACAGCAAGAGACTCGCTGCCTATGCCACCCCAGTAAATTATCACTCAGACGTTATCACAGCCCTTCCAGCACCTGGCGCCTTCATGTTTGAGCCTCAGATGAAAATCTCAAGGCTACATTTGGGATTTCATCCCAGTTTTATGCCTGAATTATCTTGAGTTTTATAGCAAACAAAGGATGAATCTGTCAACGCATTCAGGAAATTCTCTCTGCAGAACATATATCCAATACCTTGATGTTCTCCAGTGGCTTCCAGCGGAGGATGCATGGTACAAACCGAGCTCACAGGCTGCCAGGAAAGGCTGCAGGCACTTCCTTACAGATTCAAAAGCCAAGGAGAAGAACAATCGGTCCCACCTTACCACATAAAGGTTTCAAATTAAACCAAAGGGCCAAAGCCCTTTTAAAAAGTGGCAGCGATTAACCATAACAGCAGTGGAAATGAACACATAGCTTGATCTAGATCCTTGATCCAGGCTCATCTGATCAGTCCTCCACAATGACACAAAAGGGTTCAGATACGAAATATGAGCAGATAGTAGACAACTTGCTGGTGGCCATGATATGTCTTAAAATTCCTGTTTCATTGCCAAGAAAGGACTCTGGATGCAAAGAACGTTCTCGTATGACCTGGCAAGAACGACCTCCTAACGGACAGCCTTCATTTGCTACACCACAGGACCTTGAAGTGGCTCGAATCCAATAAACCGTTGACATTAAAATGTGCAGAAAATGAAAATGCTACTCTATAGTGCACATTATGTAGCACCAGCCAGAACTGGAGTCCTGCTGTCTCCAGGCATTACATTAAGCATTATTAATAACATTTTGACTTCCAAATGCCACTTCTACAATGGGAGGCAGGGATGGAAGCAATCATCTTAAATTTAGATGCACAGTACTAGAAGATTCCAGTTAAAACACCCCTTACACAACTCCACCAAATATTAGCTCAGAAGCATGCAAGGCTACCCTGCCCTACATCTAAACAAGTTGTGTAACCATCCAGTTTGGAAAACAAAAACAAGTGAAAGAAAAGCAACACTAAAAGACAAAACTGTCATGTACCAAGCCCCTTTTTCTGACCTACTGCCTTTGCCTATGAAATTATCCTGTTATTCAGAACATTTGCCAACACTGTTCGAACGGTTACCACTTCATTTATGATGCTCTCAGCCAGTGCTGGTTAGCTCATTTTTTCCCCAAGTCTTGTGCTTTGTAAGCCCAAGCCTGCTGCTATCCTTCAGTGCAGCATTTCTTGTACAGATTGCTTCAATAATACGCAGCGCTGGGAAATATCCCCTCCTCCCACACAGAGCCTTAAAAATAAGAGTGTGAAGTCTGGCTCTCCCAACAGCCAATGCTATTTTTAAGGGCTGCGTATGTGGCAGGTAGGAGTCCCCCCACCCACCTCTCCCATTGCACCCCTATTCAGGGCAGGAGGAACTGACTTACTCCAATGTGAGATGAAGCACTCTAGGTTTCTACTGCTCAGCATCATGTGAAAGTGCCACGTTGGACAACACAGGTTTCTGCGCCCCGCTCCACACCAGACAGACCCCTCCATCAACACAGAACACTGGTGTAATTGTTTCTGCCATTACATCCCCAAAACAAGGTGCAAATACGGGAGTTTTACATAAGATGGTAACAGTTGCCTCACCCCCAACACTTTTAGTATTCTTCTACAGCCTTTGGTATATACTATTTAGATTACTTGGTCCACCCTCCAGACAAATCTGGGCTCCATCTTTCCTGAAAGCTTCAGACATTGGGGATGTTCAGCCTGGAGAAGAGAAGGCTCCGGGGAGACCTTACAGCACCTTCCAGTGCCTGAAGGGGCTACAGAAAAGCTGGGGGGGGACTTTTTACAAGGGCCTGTAGTGACAGGACAAGGGGTAATGGGTTTAAATTGAAAGCAGGGAGGTTTAGATTGGATATCAGGAAGAAATTCTTCCCGGAGAGGGTGGTGAGGCACTGGAACAGGTTGCCCAGAGAAGCTGTGGATGCCCCATCCCTGGAAGTGTTCAAGGCCAGGCTGGATGAGGCTTGGAGCAACCTGGTCTAGTGGAAGGTGTCCTTGCCCATGGCAGGGGGTTGGAACTAGATGGTCTGGAACTAGAAGGTCCCTCCCAACCCAAACCGTTCTAGGATTCTATGACAGCTATTGCAGCATGCTGGTCCTGGGAAAAGACAAGCACTTGCTTGACAAAGGATTTGGAAAAGTCTTGGTAGAAATGTGAACGCAAGCTGGGCAGCACAGACAGGGGAAAATAGCTTACAGCGGTCCATCCTGGTTCAGAAGTGCTCTGTGGGTGGTTCCTGTAGCCACAACACGCAAGTAACAAACACGGGAACCGGAGGTAACAAACAAAGAAACTGCTGTGACTAGAATGACTAAGAGAAACCATGCCAGAAACAAAAAGGCAGCAGTTCTGGGCACACAGTCTACTTGAGAATCCAGGAGTTCCCAACAAGACATAGGGCTTGTCCACCCTGCCAGCTCACTGCTGCCACCCACACCTTACCCTCTGGTCAGCAGAGGCACAACCTTCATGGAGGGGAAGGAAGGCCATTGAGACACCTTTCCCTTCAGAAAACACCAACTTGTCAGAATCAAAATCTGTTCTACAGGACTGTGATGAATTTGAACAGGAACATTTCTCTGGTCTGAGATGTCCAAACAGGGGAGGGAGCACAGGGAAGTGTCATTCCTTAGAAGAGTCTCACAGCTTAGCAGTCAATGCACTTTCCTAAACCATGGAAATCCTATGTTAAAATCTCAGTGTTGCCCAGTTTAGACCAGCAAAGAGAGTCCAATTGCCCTCCCTTATTCTAGATATATTCAAGCTTCAACTGCTGGCTCTTCCACAGAGGGGTCTACCATGTGTCATATCCCTGTCAGTCTCAGAAAGTCTAACCCCTCTCCCACTCCCAGAAAACCCCCACACTTGGCAAAAGCAGCAGCCCCTTTCCATCCATCCAGCTTCACTTCAGAAATCAAACACGTGCACATGAAGTGTTTCAAGTAAGAAAACAATGAGGTGTAACGTCAGACTGTTCACATGCACCCCAGTACTGTCATTATGACCTTACAGCTCGGAGACGAGAAGCATGCAGTTCAGCCAGCCTGGATGGCTTGAACTTCATGTCCAGTGCTGGCACAAAGTAAAGGATGCATCTGATCCTGGAACATCCTATGTCTGTAAACTATATCCCAGATGTGGCACAAACACCTTCCCTTTCTTTTTAAGGAAATAAATGGAACAAACTTCGGAAGGAAATAAATTACATTTGGATTCCCATTCAAAGGCTTCATATGAATTCTGACTTACAGATGCGTGGCATTTACAACACAAAGCTAGAGAAGCTAAGCCACAGTCCTGAATGTGACTGTAGGTTAGGAAAGGAAGTAATGTGATTCTTTGCCCTCTCGTGGAGGCTGCCCCTGGTCTTGCAAGCCCCAAAAGAGGCTTGCAGTGAAAAAGTAAAGCAGCATTATAGGAAAGTTAGCTATCCACTCTGAAAACTCCTGTTACAACTAAGAAAACTCCCCAAGTTTGTTTGGGTTCTTTCTAACCAAGAACAGGAAAGTATGGAGGAGCCCTGTTGTCACGGAAGGGCACAAATGTCCTGTGTGCCAGGGAATACAGACTATCAACACCAGAACTGTTTTAGAGCAGAGGTGAAGAGAAGTTGAGTGTCAGTACATGGGTATGTTCAGAGAAGCTTGCAGAAAACCCTGTTAGCCACTGAACAGGCTGCCAGCTGCTGCGGTCATTACGAAAAGCATTTCTGACCAGCACGTTGGTCCACAGGAGAGCATTTCTCTTAATTTTCACATAACTGCTCTAAAAAGGGCAAGCCTGCTGACTTTTCCCACTGGAGATAAGGTTATCAAAAAGCTACTCAAAAATCACAGCAGCAGCTAATGAAGGCACAACACTATTTTCTTGTGTGTACATGCAAGTAAAGACCTCTTTGCTGTAACGTAAGTGTTAACATTCATTGTAAAGCAGGTTAAAAAGTGATAGTAGGTCTCAGAGAATGTGAGTAAGGATAAACAAACACGCATTTTATTCCAAACAGATGCAAATACGCAGGTATCTTATTTAAGAGAAGACGAGATGAAAGTAGCTTGTCCTCCTCCGAGTACAACATGTCAGCTGAACCTTCCCTCGCAGAGAGGCAACCCGCAGAGACGACAGACGCCGGTTGCTGTCTGTTGGTTTCCGGTTGGGGAAAGCCGTGACGGGCTCTGGGGAGTCCCGCGAGACTTGCCAGTCTGCAAACTCGGGTGCAAAACAGAGAACCGAGATCATGGCAGGGGAGAGAGTAGAACACCTCCACTGCTTTAGTATTTCAAAGTTTTCTAAATAGTTATTGTTATGTCATCCCTAAGGGACCCACGAGCTGCGTATGCGTCTTACGGATGAGGTACACAGAACACATCTGGCTGTCACCGTGCGCGTGGTCAGCTGACAACAGCCGGCACTACAGCTGGCAGCGACCCCCGGATCGCCTGTCACCTACACAGACCTGATCTCTCTGGTGTGGGAGCAGCGATTTCATGAGCCCAAGGGCGGTCCCCACCAACCCTGATCCCCGAGACATTTGATCAGCACCGCTGGTATTTCTGTGGAGGTTAAAGGTAGCCCTCACAAACACAACAGGGGGAAAAGGAGGGTCATTTCACTGGAGATGTAGTCCTTCTGTACGACGAGAAGTTTCTAGTAACTCTCTGTTAGAGTCACAGTGCTTCAGTTTGCTTCTTTGCCACTGTGTGGGAGGCTTTGAAAATGCAGAGCTTACTCATCTTCACGGGACTGATAAAAAGACACCTAGGCAACAAAGCTTAAGGGAAATAAAATGCTGGAAGTAAACCACTGCATGGAAGGCACCGTTCATGAGAGGTGGCAAGGGACAGCTTCTGCCCTCGTGGTGACTGGCTCAAAGCAGGCACATCCTCCACCAGCCACCTGGGCTGGTGCACAGCGCACTGTGGTACTGATCAGAGCCTGGATTCCCACCTGGGGAGTGCGGGCAGGCAGGTAACTCACAGTCAAACTAGCAACCAAAACTGGCACCGGTCAGTGCCTTGCTGGTCTCCTCACTGACAGCGGGAGTCCAGAAAAGACTCTTCAGGGCAAAAGGAAGGGAACACTGGGGGTTTGCACCAACAGCTCTCTTTCTCAAAATAAATATGGGGCTTCACACCCCAAAATCACCAATACAACACCCTCCCTGGACCAGGGCTTTTAGAAGTGAGACCCTGATTGTTGTTAAATATTTGTATGTGCTTGTTCAGAAGTGCTGACTGTGAGGCTATGGGACATGCGAAAATAAGACTGAGGATACGACTGGAGAAGACTCTAAGGCTAGAGAACAGTCTTGTAGTCCCTTCACTGCAGATGCTTCTCATATTCCAGAAAAAACAGTGTCATGAACCGTATCTGCCATCTCGGTATGTGAACTAGTTACACAGCAGTCAGAAAGAACAGACTATTGACATTTAACAGGGAAAGAAAAAGACTAAAATAAAAATAATTGTTATAAAATGGCATTTAGAAGAAAAAATAAAGAGGAAAAACTGCTCCAGTGACTTAGGTTTTGACATGAAAACAAGTAAATTGATGTATTTAATCTTCTGAGATAAAAGAGGAAACACTTTTTTCCCCTGAAAATAAATTCCTTGTAAGTGGATAAAATCCTAGGTCCCACACCCTCTTATAATACTTAAACATACTTGAAATAATTAGTAACAGAGGCAATTTGATGATCTGATTTTTTTTTGTTCTTCTCCCGTCTGCCAATTCTTCCATGTTATACAAAACTCGGATTCAAATCTGTGTACTCTCACAAGTCACACAGCTGTGTCCCTAGCTGAAGGCTATTCCAGTTAAAGAGGGCTGCAAGTTGAAGGTGCAATAGCTGTGTGTTTGATCTTCTTCTGGAAAAGAAGCTCCCACAGAGGGACTGCAGCAGGCAAGCTATCAATTAATCCCTCTTTGTAGACAAAGTTCTAAGTGTGAAGGTGAGAATTATTGAGTCATTCCTCTCAGGGCTGAAAACCCTAGTTTGATTCTGGGATAATTAAGTTTCCCCTTCACAAACACAGAGAGGGAACAAGGCAAACAGCAGAAGAGAAGAAAAAAACGTGCATGCTACCACAAAGCTTTCTTAACATGCACAGTTACAAATTTCTGTGCCATTTTATAACTGTCAAGTCTTAATTAAAATACTACATTTGTCTGACTCATGGTGCTGTAGGATGCATGTATATTATTCACATGAATATTAATCTCTTCCCAGGTAGGAGGATGAATTGCTCAGGGGATTTATAATCACGTCACATATGGAAAAACTTCTTGGGTGTCGTTTTTTTTGTCTTCCTAGCCTCTCTCTCAAATTTCAGCAAGATCCTTAACAATTAAGTGTCATAAGAATCATTTCAGTAGTCCGTGTGAGAGGAATCCAGCAGTTCGGATCTGTGAACCGGAGCTCCATCTTTATGAATAACATGAAATTGAACATTGAGGAAGGGGAAGATGGAAAAGAGCCAGAGGCATCGCTTTGAACATTAAGGACTTAAGCAGCTACTGTAAGCGCTGGAAGGAGAGAGAAGGATAGTCCTCCTGAAAGCTCCTAGGTAATGGCAGAAGGTGGGAAGATGTTAATAGGGTGATCAGAGAAATGAGACATGGCCTTTTCTAACTACCGACTGAATCACCTGGTTAGACTACCATCACAGGGACCTTTAAAGTCCTGCTACTTATCTGAGCAGTCTGTACCCATATCACTGACTTTCAAAGAAGATCTGGGAACAAGCTGACAATGCACAAGGTGCGGAAAGCCACCAGCAGAGATGTTCTTCTAGATCTGAGCAAAAGTATGGAGAGAAAGCAGGGCGCAAATGTATCTCTGAAAAGTGTGATCATCTTCCTGAGACTTTAGAAGGAAAGGAATTAGACAAGCTGGAAAAACATTATGTAATTCAAGATCACAAACTAATAAGAACCCAGATAATCAGTAGCTAGAGCTTGTGAAAAACAGGCTTAAAGGACCAGGGCGTTCAGGAAGCTGTCAACAGTTAACGCAAGAGCATTAACAGACAAAAATCACAAGCCAGCCCAGTAAAGAGGTAGGAAAGGACCTACAAGAGACCTGTCCCCTCTTCAGAAGGCTTGAACCTAGAACTACAAACATCTTCTTGAGGAAGATCTTAAGGACAGGCATGATTGCACAGGAAAGAAATCAACAGGCCAAAGCACAAAATTAAACATCTAGCCGTGAACACACACTATGACAAAAAAAATAGATGGCTGCTACTCACAGGAAGACAAAGCTATCATCAGGCGCCATTAAGAAGGCCAGAACATTTGATGCCTTAATTGCTTCAGGTCCTCACTGACAAGAGACTGCAGTCAGGCAGCTGACAGAATTAGTAATTTTTTTTTTTTAAAGGGGGAAAAAAAAAAAGTTTAGCAGGTTATAAAAGAAAGGTTGCCGTAACAGAAAACAAGTCTGAAAGCAAACAGATAAGGTAGTTGTTTCCAAGTCAGCCGGCTCTGATAAATCTTCATCCCCAGGTACCGGGTTGCAACACTGACAATCACAAAGCACTCAGAACTTGGAAAACAGGCAACACGCTTGAAGATTTGAAAAGGGTAAAGCAAGCATTTATGCTTACAAAAATAGGAAGAGGAGGACTTGGATAATTATGAAAGCACTAACTTGACTTTTCCCCCTCTCCTCGTGGGAATTGAAGGCTGGAACAAATAATCAAATTATTTGCAAATCTTCTAGAACATAAGGAGGAGAGAAATAACAGGGAGAATGGTTTCACCAGGAGTAAACTGTGTCAAATACATTTAACTTCCTTCTGCGACAAGGTGAATTAGTCTTAGAGGTAGGAGGAGAACAGTAGAAGTTTTATATCCTGAGGTCTGGATGAAACTGCTAAAATGGATGCAAATACACTGGAAAAAATTGTACTCAGGGTAGCCAAACTCAAAGAATGTATCAAGCAAGGTCCCTCCGGCAGCTCTGGTAGCACACAGCTTGGCAGCCCGGGTACTACACAACCTTTTCACATAGGGCTTGAAGGATTTGTAGGAATAACAGATTAGGAAGAGACAGACAGCAATGTGCTTAAAGAGAGGAAAAAACCACAATTCTGTAAGAACAAATGCAAAGCCATATTCAGCTGTAATCCAACACAAATACAGGATAGGGAACAACTGACAAAGCCTTTCTAAAAAAAAAGGGTAAGAGGCTAACTGTGCATCCGTGTTACTCTGATGAAAAAGCACCATCACAGCAGGATACCGGATATCTTGGGATATCAGGATCACTGCCTGGAGGACAAAGCCTTCGTTGCTCTGTAGTGCACAGGAGCAGGCTCTCAGCTGGGTTTCTACATTCAGCTTTGGACGCTGCACTTCAGGAAAAAACCCAGAGAAGGTAGGTAAGAGGCTAACTGTGCATCCGTGTTACTCTGATGAAAAAGCACCATCACAGCAGGATACCGGATATCTTGGGATATCAGGATCACTGCCTGGAGGACAAAGCCTTCGTTGCTCTGTAGTGCACAGGAGCAGGCTCTCAGCTGGGTTTCTACATTCAGCTTTGGACGCTGCACTTCAGGAAAAAACCCAGAGAAGGTAGGGAAAAAAAAAAAACACAACAGGCTGATTAGAGTGCTTAAAACATAACCTCACAGGAAGAGGCTAAAAGAAAAAGCGTCATTTAGTGACGATGAGAAGAGTGAGAGAGGTTTCATCCTCTGGCTGCAGCAGCCTTTCACTATTCTAGACAGGAAGGGATTCAGTTCTGCTCCTTCACTCCTTGTCCTAATCATGAGAAGTGGAGTTACACACCACGGGAAAGTTCTAGAGCAGAGGTTAGGAACCGCCTCTGGACAGTAAAGACAGCTAAGCCCTGGAACAGGTTGCTGGAAAGTTCCATCTCCTAGGTTATTTGTATACGGGAATTTTGGACCAATAGCTGTTAGGAGTGGCCAAGACAAAGCAAATCGTGACATTCTGCTATCGTAACTAAACCAGTGTTTCTCTAACAGTCATCTCAAAGCGTGTCTTCCTTCCAATTCAGCAGAAACAGGGATTGATGCTGAACCACCTCATGGACCTTGTACTGTCTCAGGAAAAAAACAAATCCAAAAAAGAGATATCCAGGGAGAGGCATCACTGAGTCTCTTGTCCCTTCTAGCATGTTTGTGCACTTGTTTTCCATATGGCACAGAACTAGACTGTCTTGCTTGCATGCTCCACAAAACCACGACAGAAGTTCCTTTTCTTCTTAGATACCAAGTGTTCTTAAATTTCACTTTCCATGTCATACTGACAATTTTGACCCAAATCCCTCTGCTCAGAAGTGAAGTAACTCAGTAACTGTTAGATGGGAAAGAATTTAAAATCCAGACAAGCCAAGGGAAAAACTGTTTCTGCTATGGCACTTCAGATGCCTCCCCAGAGGCAAATTAAAAAAAAAAAAAAGAAAATAACTGTTTTCCTAAAAATTTTCAACAAATCCAGAGAAGAAAGAAAAGTCCTGCTAATGATAGGTAGATACTGTAAAACAATTTCTTAGAAAAAAACAAAACAAGAGAAGCAATGGAAGAAAGTCGTATTTCTAAATGAAATACATTAATGCTGCACTTTGGGTACTAGTGTATCATCTATAGAATATGAACACCATATGCTATCTTTCTGTGGGCATACAGATGGATGAAAGCATAAGACTTGTTTACAAAAAAAACACACACCAACTTTTTGGGTCTTAATCACTGTTTGCTAAAACAAGAGTGTTTATACTGTTGAAGAAAATGTCACAACCTTTTCCTTTTGACTTCCCAAATCAAGATTATTTATTTTTAAATCTTATTTTCATGAGATGGAAATACCAAGACTTATTATACACCCACTTTCAATTAGTATATATAAAAATATTTGATGTAAAGTTTCCCAGGGAACATTTTCACACGACAAATAATACTGATAACTCCTACTAAGCTAACAAGCTATCCTCAAATTGCCTTGAGAAAAAGTCTTTGTTTCAAACTGTTTAACACAAACCATTTAGTCCCAGACATTATTAACACTATTTACAAATTCAGAGCTAATTTCTCTGCTTCTGTTTCTTTTCTGCTACTCATCTCTAGTTCCACATGATGATGTTCAAAACATTTGGCGGAATTAGGTAGCAATAAGACCACCACAACATGCTGCAGTCCTACACAATATATGTGATTACCCTTGTGTCTACAGAACAACAAAACTACAAGAGGTGTCTTACAAGGGAGAGGAAATGAAGCTTTCAGCCACAGACCTAAAACCCAGGTAGCACCGAGAAGGAGTGAAGCAATATCCCATCCTACCTCTTGTAGCCGCAGTCGAACTTTGCTAATGGCTCTAATCCAGTGCGCTCTTGCTGGAGGAAATGGTGGTGGCTCGTTGTCACCATGGTAGCTTAAAGAGAAGGAACAGAAAATCACTATATGAAAAACACTCATCTGGGGCATAAAAATTTCAGCCTTACGCAGTGCAATCACACCTTCAGCTCTGGAAGCTGAAGGAACCAACAGGCCCCAGTCAATACAGCCCTGCACATGCTCTGGGAAGTCAGTGGCTAAAGCAGGGGCTTCCTTATACACAGGAACCATCTTGGAAACTGGTGAGCTGAAAGATAAAAGTTAGGAAACAATCCAGCCCCAGGAGTAAGATGATGTTGGTCAGAACGTCAGGAAAGCGGTCCCAGAGTCCATTCATCATAACAGCACACACAAAGAGGCAGGTGGAAGATTTTCCATCCCCATGCCTGTTGCAGATCCCTCCTAACAACTGCCTCTTCCTACTCACCCCTACTGCTACAAATTTACAGCCCCTCTTCAGTGGAAACACTGGCAAAAGGGCCCAGATGTGGTTTTCCCCATTCACTGCACCTCTCTCACTCCACCCTTCAAAAGGGTGCGTGCATCTGGCAGCCGTGCCCCACCTCAGTCCCTCACAGCACATTTTACACTCCCTAACCTGACGATGCACTGGGCCTTCAGTTGCATTCCTTCTTTTGTATACTGCCAAGTCACTGGAACAAACAGCCTTCCCTGCCGGCAAAGCACCCTGCACTGCTGACAGGATTAAAAAACCCCATCACTGAGAGCAACATCCATCCAAGCTATGCACCGAGCTCAGGTGATGCTCTATGGCTCAATGTTCAGAGCTCAGTTCCGTGCATGCTCCGTGGAGAGGGGAAAGCACTGCCAGAGAGCGGAGAGAAAGGAGCCAGTGATGCAGGAGCATCCAAGTCAGATGCCTGAATTAGCCTGAAATAGACTGTGTGAACAACCTTCCCTGTGAACAAATATAGGCCAGCCATTCTGGGACAAGACTCCTGCTGCTCTGTAAGGAGAAGAGGAAAGTGAGTCAGAGTTTAAAAACAGTTCAACACTTTTTCTAGTGTTGTTTTCCTTTTTTCGTCTAATATAAGGGTTGCCTACACATGAACTGCTGTGATTAATTCTCCAATATAAGCACAGTGAGACCGGGGGTACCCTCCGAAGGGTACAGGCAGGCAGGCATCTTTCCATGGATCTAACTGAACCAGACGTAAACAATCCCTCACATACTTATTAAAGTATAACCATATCCACACTAGCGGCTGCAGTGACTTACCTCAAGGAACACGTCACCTCTGAAAAGTTAAGTAGTGAAATTCGAAATTCCTGTAAAACCTGTACAAAACCCAGCGCCTTACTCCCCCAGACTTAGCCGGAACACTTTTGAAAACTGTTTTCAATACCGCTGACAGCTTGGAAAGCCCAAGTGCAAGGACAAGAAAGGTTGCCACAGTGAGTCAGAGCAACATGCCTATTCCTACTGTAACTCCACAACCTACAACTGCACAAACGCTAATTGTGGCAGCCTGCTGCATAAGAAAGGAACTGGTGCAGCTCTAACCATGACTATATGGAGCTCTTGTTTGCTCACACGTACGCTCGATCACACATAAGCAGTGGAAGCAGACATCTTTGGGCCAGATTACATTCATCGAACCTGAAAATAGAGCAAATGAGCTTCAAGTCACTGGCAGGTGTCCCTCTTTACATAGCAAATATAAACTTAAGCTTAGCCAATGTCTCATAAATAACTGGTCCTGCACATAAAGATGTTTCACAGAACAGCAACATCAAGTTAGTTGTTAGAGAGGGCTGCAAAAAAAAACGTATGTAATTTGTCCCAGGAATCACGAAAGCGAGGAATCCTCTGAATTGAAAATGACTCAGTAACACTTTCACCTACCTCACTTGGGCTCCTGCATCAACATCCTTGGGCTTCTCCAGTTCCAGAGGTAACTTCGCTGCAGGAGGGTCTGCACGTTTCTCCTCAGTTTCGCAGACCTTCTCCTCCTCTCCTTTACTGCGAGGCTCCCCTTGCTCCCTGAGCCACGTCTGACCATCCTTCTGGTAGCTGCCTGAGCTGTGGTAGGAATGATTCAACTCTCTTTCCTGGTGATCATCTTCTTGCTCAGAGCCATGGGCACTTTCATGGGAATGCTCCAGCTCACTGAGGTGAGAGCTTCCCTGGCTGACATTACAAGAGGAGCCGTATCTACTACTGCCAGCAGGACTAAGAGAGAATAAGAAAGTCATCAGAAAAAACAGTAGGTTGGTGAAACACAAAGCAATCTGCACATCTAACAAACTGAATGGGACACTAATTACTGAAAAGACATCTTATGAACTCATATTTAACTGTTAGGCTCCCTCAACTAGATCTAGACTTCTGAACCTCAAAGTGTTGGTAGGCAGTAGAAATAAGTCACACACAGCCTACCAGCAGATAGACCATATACGCCAGTGGTCTTTCTTGCACCAGCTGACATCAGCTAGAAACTGCCAGTGAAGATATTCTGATCACCAGACAGGAACAAGAATGGAAACCTAGCAATTCAGGGTGGAAGTGTTTCCATCTTCTCCAGTTTCACTGCAGCTATGGTCTTTACCACGACCATTTAAGCTTACTTCGCTAAGCAGAACACTTAAAGTTAACTTTATTTTTACATATAATACACATTTAAGATAAAACACTTTGCAGTCAAGATTAAGGCTGTAAGGACTATCAACTTAAAACCTTTTACGATAGTAGAGCGATTGTTCAAAGGGAAGCCACATGTCACACTCCGGTAGAACTTTCTCAAGAATTTAATTTGTATTAAAAAAAAAAGGACCACGGGGGCGTGATATCCGTGATTCAAGACACCACTTCCTTGACTGAATTCCTAGAATCCTCACACAAAACACAGTGGATGAAAATTTCTCATGCAGTCAGGAAAACTATAGCCAAGAATTAAGCAGCACTAATGTTTCTCTGCCTTGCACACTTAGAATTTGAAGCCAGATAGGAAGTTTTGGGAGTGCAGTCTTGCAACTGTATGATCAGAGGCACTAGTTTCACTTGCATCATGCAGATATCTAAGTTTAGCCAGTCTCTGTATTGATTTTTGAGGGCAGCTGTTACTTAACACGTGCACAGGACTGAATACAGACTCATGAAATACTGGTACCTTCCTTTAGTGGCTTTCCTGACTGCATGAAATAACCTGTGCACAGGTTTTAGGAGGAGCAAGCATTAGAATACCTTCACTGGTGTCTCTGAAAATGTTTTAAAATCTTCAGTAATACGAAATGAACCTAATTAGTTCTATAATACATCAGCAGCAAGTTAAATTTCTGTCTAAAATTAAAAGCCATTACCTTGCATTTTGATAACAAAATGCTCATTCCTTCCAACACATTCTACCTACGGTTACCTTTTCCTTAGCAAATCCAACACAATTATCACGAAACAAGAAAGCAAAACTAATTGTATGCCACAGAATTAACACACAAAGAATACAACTTCCGAAAGGCTAATGTAATTAGCACTAAAAGCATCTCATTCAGTGGGACACAGTATAAGAACACGGGAAATCCCATTACACTCAGCGAAAAAAAAGGAGTGGAAAAAGGTGAGAAAATTGACTAAAGGCTTGTACGCAATGACTGACTGCAGTTTGCCACAGCCTGTGTGACAGCTGTCTGTAATACTACAAACACTTGACAACAAACAGGGAGTGGAACTGAGCTACAAACGTCAGACACCAAGGCCCGTATCTACCGCTGCAGTATTGCATTATAAATGGTCAAGGACTTGAAACCATTTATTATGCCCCGTTTGTAACTAGCCTTTTCTCATTCAGCCGTTCCATGCTATTCAGGTCTGCAGCCTGTGGGCTAGGATGAAGCACTGCTCCATCAGAAGCAGAATCAAGCTCCGTTCCTTTCACTTCAGGCTCATCTGGCTTGTTCTCTGCTGCCTGATTTTCTTTCTGCAGTTCACCTAAAATTATGTTCTGCTGATCTTCTGACTCTTCATCAAACTCCTCTCCCAGCTTTTTGTCGGCTGTATCATCAACAGCGCTTGCACCAGATGGTTCTTCAGAAAGTTCATTGTCTACAGTGTCAGTCTGCTTTGAAGACAAGTTTACTTCTATATTTGCATCAGTCTGTTGATCTGAAACTGCAGATTTTGAGTTTCCATCTGAACAGCCTGTTCCTAACACCTTGTCATCTGGTTTTGACAAAGCCTGTGGTGGTACATGTGGTTCCCTTTTGGCAGAGGTCTCCCTGTTGTCTTTTTGCCAGGGAAAGGAGAAATCTAGCTTTTTCCCAAATACTGCTCCTTGGGCACTCTCTGGCTTACTCACCTTTTCCTCACCACCTCCTTCAAACAGAGTCGAAGAAAGTTTCTTAAAGCTGGACATGAGTCCCTGATCTGCCCCTGCTTTATTAACAGAAGGTGGCTGCTGGGAGAAGAAGGACCCAAATGGCTTTCCACTGTCAGCAGATGACATGAAGCTGAATTTTGGCAAACTGGGCATGTTTGGTATTTCAAAGACTGGTTTACTACTGTTTGCATCTGGAGCAACGTTGTCGGGTTTACCCTGTCTCTTCAAGTCACATTTGGGCGCAACCCCTCCCGCAGGCACCTCATCCATCACTACGTGTTTCTCCTCTCCAGCAGTTTGCAGCTGTATCTCACTTGTCTTCTCTCCATTCCGCTGGAGCAGATCGGGCTCACCAGCTGGAGCTGTGGGTTCTCTGCCATCACTGCGGACCACATCCTGCTGATCAACACCAGCGCTGGCCTCATCCCCTCTGACAGCAGGCTCTGGTTCAAGTGAGGCACGCTCATCCCACTGGGAAAGGTTTGTGTCAGCCTCGTCAGCTGGGGCTTCCACCGCCAGTTCAAGCCCATCAGCAGAGCCGGTCTGGGGGATGTCAACGGCTGCCGTGTCGGCAGAAGCAGCTTGTTCCTCTGTTACACCTGACGGCCCCACATCTGGTTGGTATGTAGTCACACCGGTCTGCCCAGTGGCCTCTGCCTGGACTGTACCAACCGCATTACTGAAATCAGACTGGCACCGCTGGGTATCCACCCCCTCAGAGGGCTGTGCATCCATATCCAACTGTAGGACCTCGAGGGCTTGGTTTTCACTAGGGACTGCTGGGTCTGGAGTCATCCTCAAAGGTTCCTCTTTACCAGGTTCCGACATCCTACATTCCTCAGTTTCTATTTTCACAGGAGACTCTTTTGTGGAGTTTTCTTCTGCTGAAACAGGCAATTTGTCCTCCTTCAGAGAGCTCATGACTTCTCCCTTAGACTTCCTGGCTGCAGCTGCATTTTCTGCCTCCCTAGAGTCTTTTCCTGGAACAGACCCAGTGACATCTTTCACACTACTGCTTTGAGGTTTAGGAGTAGATTTTGGAGGCATCTCTTTTGGAGATTCTTTTGGACCTTTGAAGATGCCAAAGAGATCATTTGTGAAAGCTGGTGCTGGGCCACTTGGGAGGGATGAGAAACCAAAGAAAGAGGAGCTTTTCTTCTGTGCAGTTGGAGGTGCAGTAGCTTGAGGTTGGGAAAAGAAACCAGACAGCGTTTTAGGCGGTTTCATTTTTGTCATAAAACTTGAAAACATTTCAACTGAAGAATCCAATACCGATTTATCACTCTCGGATTCCTTAGGTTTGTTATGCAAATTATGTTCCTCTGGGATTTTAGGAGAGTGTAGCTCTTGTGCCTGTTGTAACCTGTCACCCAGAGTTTGTTCAGGTAATTTATGTTCTGGAAACTCATGTTGTACACATACTTCTTCAGAGACCGCTTCATCTTTTATGTCATTCATAATATTTAAGCCATTTAGACTCTGGGATTCCATTTTATCACTTAAGACTATGCTATCATCTTTCTTTTCAGAAGCTTGTTCTTTTGAAGAGTAAGGCTCTTCATCCATAGGAAATGCAACACTGTCCACTTTCTCTGTGCTACCCAAAGCATCTTCTTCTGCCCCTAAGGAAAGAGCCTGTTGGCCTGGAGAACCCTCCAGCACACCAGGAGTCTGAAGGCAAGGACCAGAAGCAGCCAAATTGGTTACTGCAGCATCGTCGGTCTGTGGAAGCTTCTCTAAGTCACCCTCTCCAGCTACCTCAGCAACAGGTTGTACATTTTCCACTGCCAGCATTTCTGATTTACTCCCTGGGATCGTGAGGTTAGGAGACATTTGTTTGCCAGTCACTGCTGCAATAATATCATCGACTTCTTTTTTATTGTCTGCGTCTTGTTGCCTGGCAGAACTGCTAATTTTGACACCAACGTCAGTGGAAATATTTTGCTTCACATACGGCTTAGAGTTTACTGGTTGAGCTGGTTTTGTATTATTCTCCTGTCCTGCAGCGGTTTGTGGCTTTTCATCCAAAAAGGATGTTAAGTTGAAGAAGCTAAAGCTAGTACTTCTTTGAGGTATGCTCTTCTCCGCAGTTGGGCCACTGGAGAAGAAGGAAGGCAGATGAAACAGCCCCTCTGTTTCCTGCTGCTTCCCACAGGCAGGAGCGTCAGCAGACGCTGAAGCCTTTGGTTCATCTGACGCAGTGAAGAAGGAGAATATGCTCCTGCTGGCTGGCTGTGCTGGCTGTGATTTTGAAGCAGTGATATCACGAAAGCTGAATGGTAAACTGAAACCCGACTCTTTAGGCGTCTGATCTGGCTTCGGTTTTGCCTGATTAACCGTGCCTCCCAAGCGATCTCCCTCTTGGTGCTTTGGTGCAACCGTGGGTGTGCCACTTTGCCGCACAGCAGACTGACTGCGCTGGCTTATTTTGGGACCTACGCCCATTGGCTGCTGCAAAGCGCTTCCAGGGGGCACTATTTTACTCTCAGGTGACGACCCCTCAGCTTTTCTGCTTTGCTGTTCCATTTGCGTCCGAGGGCTAGGCGAGACCTGCCTGTCCATGCCTTCTGTTCTCATGCCCTCCTTAGGGCTGGAGGACAGACATGGCATACTGGCACTCTGGAGATCCCCAGGCTTCTCGGGCTGCTGTCTGGACTCGGCCGCTGTTCTGCTGCTGGCTTTCGGCAGGGTCGTAGGCCTTGAGGTTGGTTGAGTAGACACAGCCTCCACTCTGAAGAGATCTCCAAGGGATCCAAACAACGATGAGATGCTGGAGGTCTCCTTCTGTTCCGGCTGTACCACCTTTTCTGGTTTATCACTTTGACTTTTTTCCAAATCTGGCGATGGCTGTGGTGCTTTGCTTACTTGAGTTTTAAAGAAATCAAAAAATCCAGAAGCTTGGGTTTTGTTGGCAGTTGAGCTTGCAGGAGAATCTTCTCCAAGACTGAACAATTTCAGGGCACTTTTAAATAACGTCTCCTCGGGCTCAGTGGCTGAGTGGCTCTGATTCGGCTGTGACTGACTGGGTTCATTAATACTTGCGTGCCCTTCAAGGCGCCTGGAAGCTGGTGTTGCTTTAACAGGTCTCTCTTCTTGTACAGGCCTGCCATCTGGAGCAGTATGGCTCAGCTGAGAAGGAGATTTTGTTAATCCTGTTTTTTTAACACGGATGTTTTCGTTCTGGTTTAATTCTGGCTTTTCATTTCTAGCAGCTTCCAAATTAAGTTCTGATGAAATATTTCTTCTTGGTTCTGATGTACCAGGAAACTTTTGCACTGCTCGTGCCTCGCCCAATTCTCTATTTCGTGCAAGTGATAAAACATCAGGTTTGTTTTCAGATGACTTTGACTGTGTGTCTGTTCTTTTCAAGGCAGAATCTTCTGATGTCTCAGAGTCAGGACCTGAAGACTTCCCAATTAGTCCACCCAAAGCAGAAAATAAAGAGCTAACTTTGTTCACTGGTGTTTTCTTATCTTCATCTGTCTTTTTTGCTTCTGTTACTCTTTCAGTAGATGACGCCGTTTCTTCAGCTTTAGGAGTAGATTGAAACAGATGGAAACCAAAAAATCCTGATGATCCACTCCCAGCGGTTGTCACGGGGACAGCCTTATCCAATTCCTTGGTATGGAATTCCTTACTCAGCGATTTATTGAAAGCCACTCGGGAATGTGTTCTGAGATCAAGGGTTAGCGGAGACTCCTCTGAATAGTTCAGGGTTTCCTTCTCAGGCCTAAAATCTACTTTGAGTTTTTGAAGTTTGTAACCTGAGAAGTCTAACGGTTGCTCTCTCTGATAGTAAATAGACTCTTCAAACATTTGCGAGAAAGTCTCCAAATTCATGTTCATTAGCTGATCGCTCCTCTGCAAAGCTACCGACAAATCCAGGGGTTTATTTGTTGTATAATCATCTAAAGACTCTTCTTCGGGAAACCAAAACAGCTCATCTTCACTGCCAAGAGGGACTTTAAAACCACAAACAGCAACAGTGGTGTCTTCCAGCACAGCTCTCTGAATGGAATCTGTCTGAATATTATAATCCCAGCAGTCTGGATAGGAGTACGTTTCGGGAGCACACACGTAGACATACTGCCCAGTGGGATCGGTGAGCAGGGAATACACATACTGGCTGTCACTGTACATGTAGTATCCACAATCGCCATCTTCTGATGGCCACCATATCCCCTGCTCAAGCATCATCAGCCACTCCTGATACTCCTGGCTGTAGGATGAGTACATAAAGCTCTCATCCATACTTAAAGTCTCTTGGTCAATTAGAGTCCACATAGTTCCATCACAGCCAGAGGAGTAGCTTAAATCCATGGGCAGCTCTTCTAATGAGTAACTGCCATCTCTTTCAAATGGTGTAAAGTTACTACAACTCTCACTGAGAGAATTAGCAGTCCATGCATCGTTTTCTTCTGAACAGACATCTTGGAACATTAGCTGGTCAAATGACTCATATGACGTCACACTTAAATCTAAACTCTGGCCATCAAAATTGGCATTGGTCTGCCAATTGACCACATTTGCATTTCCATCCTTCTTACAAAGGTTCACTACCACATCATTTTCAGGCCAGTCCAAGAACTGAGGGGGCAGAACAGAGTTCTGATTTAGCACGTAGTAAACTGGTACTGGTATTTCCTGTGCGTCAGCCAGTTCCCCCACTTCATATTCCCATTCAAAGCTAGAATGGCTTCTTGTTTCCTGGTAAGCTGAATACTGCTCCCTAAGGTTATAGCTTTTATTAGTCAAATTGAGAAATTCATTTGATCCGTTGTTTAAAACGGTTGGAAAAGCTCTAGATTCTGCATCCTGATAAGGGATATGCCTACTATATACAGACTTTCCAGATAAGTCCTGTACCTTGTCTTGAAGATGTATAGCATCAGGGAACAGGGGATGCCCGCAGTGGGGAATGTTGGGCTCAGCTGTTTTATTTACTCTTGCGCTGGACAGGTGGTCAGTAGTTTTGGAAGATTCCATTACTTTCACATTATCCAGTTTCTCCTTTGGTTTGGGCAGGAGGTTTTTGAAGAAGCTGGAAGCTTCCTGCTTTTCTCCAGTGCTGCTTTGAGTGTCAGAAGCCATCCCTGAGTCGCTTGGTTTCGTCTTCGAGCTAGAACCCTCACCTCTATCAAAAAGCTTCATGAAGCCCAGAGAGTTTGTTTTCACCTTGTCTTGCTTAGATTCAGACAAGTTTTCACTTGAAGCAAATTTAAATAAGCCAGAAAATAATCCAGGAGAAGCGCTTTTCTGTCCATCACTCTCACTTTTAGCAGTCAAGTCTTGATTATTGGCTGTATTTTCACTGGAAGAAATGCGAAGAAACCCAGACAGAAAACCTGATGAGTGCTTCTTCTGCGTATCGTCTGCACTTGAAACTTCCGGCCCTCGGGCTGAAGAGATGGATTCAACAGAGCTGTCATTTAAGTCCGGTGCCTTTAGTCCATCTCTCATCAATCCCCCTTTAATATTTCTAGGTTCTTCCTGAGTACTCCTAGCTCTCTGCGGCTCGCCTGGAGCCTTCAAGGTAGCAGAGGCACTCTCCTGCTGGTTTTTTCTATTGACTTGGGCACTAGATAGGTTTTCTTTATTCACATTTTTGGCTTGTACAAGTTCCTCCTTGCGGTCTGATAAATTTGGAACAGAGCTAGATTTTAATGGAATGGCATTTTCTGAATTACTGTTTCTGTCTGCATGCAAAGAAACACCACTAGAACTCTGATGACTTCTTTGGTCCTGTGAAGACACTAGATTTTCTGCAGAAGAAAATTTAAATAACGAAGGAATAAAGCCTCCTTTCTCATTTGTATGTTCCTGCTTTTCTGAAAAACCCAACCCACTGAAAAAAGGAAGTTTCCCAGTGAAAGGAAATGAGTGTTCTTCATTTGATGAACTGTTTTGTCTTAGGTCCTCCTCAGACTTACGGCCTTTAAAAAGCCCGGATGTACTTTCTTTCTGCCCTTGTTCGGCAGAAGGAAGCAACAGCTGACTGAAAGACTTTTTGAGTGGACTGAAAAAGCTTTCGGATGCCGTACCTTGATCTTGAGGCTGTGAATTAAGTTCCGCGTTACCTCTGTTTTGCTTGTTCCCCAGTCCGTGACCTGCAGCACGCTGATCCCCTGAGCGATTTGCAGGAGGCTGCTCCCTGGCAGCAGGCTGCTCCCTGGCAGAGGGTGCACCCTCTTTCACAGCAGCGCTGGGCAGATACGTAACGTGGTGCGAGTCTGACTGCTTCTGCGGCACATCCTGCGGCTTGGGAGCCAAGAGACCATCGAAGTTGGCTTTCAGACTGAAGGAACTGACTGAGTTTGTGAGCCTGCCAAAGATTGAAGACACCGAAGCGCTACTTGCATTCACCTCTGCCTCGCTCCTAGTCTCACTCGTCCGTATCTCCGGAATGACACTGCTGGTCCTGGCTGCCGTCTGTCCAGGGGGTCTCTCGCTTCTCCTTGCCTCATCAGCTTTCACAGCATGGCTGTCCTCCTTGGTGTGTTCCTCTTTTATGACGTCTTGTTTTGGCACTTCCTTCTCCGCGAAGATCTTTAAAGGATTAAACATGCCCAGAACAGAGTTCATAACCGAAGGTTGGTTCTGCTGGCTGCCAGCGGTTGTTCCTTGGGATTGCTGGAGATGGTTCGCTGCGGAAGCCTGACTGTCCATCTCAGTGGTTTCTGGTTTGTTGGAATTTACGTTCTGGGGTCTTTTATCACCACCCACCTGGGATGGTAGAAAAGAGTGAATGGAGAACTTGGTGTCGGCTTTATTATCTGCCGTTACTCCGGAAGATGAACTCTCGCTTTTGGACTTACTAGAAAATACATTTGAGATTCCACTTTCTGATGAGTTTCTGGTTTCGGTCTTCTCTGGAGTGGAAGAAACAAGCTTTTCAACAGAGGCTGTGAGCTGCTTTGTGCTTGACCCCACCTTTTCAGTGAAAGAGCTGAACAAGGAATTCACTGTATTCTTCACACCTGACAAGTCTGGGAGAGGTTCAGATTTGCCCTTGGTGCTCTCCTCTGCAGCAGGCTGTTTGCTCGTTCCAGACTTCCCATCTTCTATTGAATTATCAGCATTATCCTGCTTCAGTGACATGCTCTCACCACTTTTTCTGGTCTCTGGCAATGTACCGAATTTGCTGATTTCTTCCTCCTTCTCAGCCAAGTATTCTGAAACAGATTCTACCAGGCACTGAAGTTCATCTATTGTGTCTATGTACTCCTCGTTGGGTTCTTCAACAGGAGATAGGGTTAAGTCTTGCATAGGATGACCATGCTTGGTCCCTTTAGTCTTGTGGGTTTTATCACCGCTAGCCTTTAACTGGGAGCCCAGATTTGCAGGGTAATTAACAGTGAAGTTTCTCAAAGGGCTGATGTCAGAATCGCACCACGTTTGCGAAAGCGTAGCCAGTTCCTCCATTTCATCATCCGAAACAGGCGAGTACTGGAACTCATCAGAAGCACTGCTGTCAAATTCCTCAAGGATATCCACAGGCACAAAAGTGTTATCTGGCATCCCCATATGCTTAATGTCTTCCCTGTTACTGAGGTGAATTCTGCCCTCATGGTTCACTCCTTGCTTGTTGGGTAACTTGCCACTTTTTACCATTAAGCCGTTTTTGTATGGACGCAGGATGGGAAAAGCAGGTAACTGTTCCTTATTTTTGGAGCTACTGGTATATTTTCCAGTTCTGTCGTACACTAGGAAATCATCATGAGGTTCAGAACTAGTTGCAACACCACTGAAATAAACCATTTTCTCCCCAGGAAACTGCAGACCTTCGTTACTTTGAAGGCTTATTTGTCCACTCTCTTCTACACTGTATCGCAGCTTCTTTTTCCTTCTCCGGTCAATGGTATCATATTCCTGAGGATACCTAGGGACATCTACAGACCCTGACTCCACACACACATTTGGGCAGCATCTTGATCTTTCACAATGATTGACATTTTCTCTTTTTGAGAGGGTTTGCATCTTTTTTATGTTTGTTTCCTGCCAACCTCTATTTTTATGACTCTTTTCTAAGAATTCCTCTATCAGCAGTTTTCCTAGCTCTTCATAGTTACTCTCCTGTTCTTCTTCTCCATCTTCACAGTTAAACGGAATGATCCTGACTCTTTCATTTCTAGCTAGAGATCCTTGTCTAAGATGAGAAATAAAGGAGAAATAAAGGGGTAGGAGGGAAAGGAAGAGAGGCAGGAAAAAAAATAGGAAGGGGAAAATAACAGGTTTTTTTAAAAAGCACTAGAAAGGACAGAAAAAAAAGTAATGAAGAAACATGCATGAAATAAAGGAAAATTAAAATCAGAAACATCCAGAGATAACAAAACTGAAAACCTGCCAACCTACCGCCACTACATTTCAATCAAATAGTCATAAAAAGCAGCATGGGTTATGATATTCCACCGGTTACAGTTGCACAGCATTTAGAAATGCCTGTTTGAAGGAGAACAGCTTTTTGTGATCAAGTGAGAGTACACAGCCTTGGCTGTACCAGTCCTCTGCTGTTCCTTTTTTAGGCGTGCTGAAAAGAGTCACTCATTACAGTAACAGGACTACTCTGAGACGCCGTGCCCACGCACGCCATTCCACTACACTGTGCGTGCATTTCGGTCACTCTAGGCTGCAGACTGTGCTTTAGCAGGATTCACAAACCACGCAGGCACTCTGTTTCTCCCGGGGTAGTTAACAGAGCAGACTGCGCGCCAAGACTCGGGAGTCAGCGGAGTCCAGGGGAGTGGGGACAGGGGACAAAATGCAAACTGTGCGTACCAGCGAGAGGAGGAGCTCCAGCTACCCCATCCCTCCTCTTTGCTGGGAGGGCCCTTACTGCAGCTATCGCCCTCAGGGGGCTCCTACCAACACAGCCTGAAGATCCTCGGAGCGGTTACTGGACCAGAAGGCAAGGCAAAACATTGGCAATGGACATGAGACGATTGTAAGCCTCAGATGCTTCCCA
The DNA here is from genome assembly GCF_000690775.1 of Eurypyga helias. NCBI lineage: Eukaryota > Metazoa > Chordata > Aves > Eurypygiformes > Eurypygidae > Eurypyga > Eurypyga helias. The sequence goes on from NW_010253868.1 coordinate 28,900, forward strand.
TTTATAGTGCATCCAAACAGATCCAGCAATCTACACTTGCCCACTGTGGGAGAATGGATTAAAGCCGCTAATGGTTTGCTATCAAACAATCGGAAGCTTCCTAGAAACCCAAGTGAATGACCCTTGGGATTCTGGGATTAATTCCTAGCCCTTAATCAGAAGGATTATCTCAACTGTTCAGCAGCTCGAAGGCTAGCAGCAAGAAAGCTTCCTCTTTACCTAAATCTCACAAGTTCCTGCCAGCCTACATAAACAGGTAGGAAGCGGTGTAAAAAAATCAAAACGCTCATCTGAAAGATGCACTGCAGCTTTGCCTCACATCATCCCCTGCTGACACTAAGGAGCACGCGGGCACGCATGCCTTGACCCCACAAGGCAGGGCAAGAGAAGGGAGAGGGCAAAGGGCACATGTGCATTGCACGGATACCGCTGACAGAAGGGTCTTCGCCTTGAGAGTGGCTGGGGCACCCCAGTACAGGACACTGATGGGGTAGTCCCCAGAGAGAAAGGGGTCATTGCATTTTCAATACTGCTGGTTCAGTGCTTTATTTCCACCAGCATTAGCTAACTTACACTAATTGGAAAGATACTCAATACTTTAAATGAGCCCTGTTGCACACAGTTTAGAACTCTTACTACATTTCTTGCTTGCAATTTTAAGCCAGTAATTGAAGTAATTTTCTTTAAAAAGCTAATGAAATTTAAAAGACTCCCAGGGCTACCATAGTTACTGGATCAAACCCTTCCAAATCTCAGCTGAAAGCGATGGGACCTACGTGAATACCTGAAGAGACATTAGCTGTAAATGCTGAACCTACAATTGACTAATTTAGGCATGAAGGAAATTACTTTTATTTCCAATTGAGCTCCTCTCCTCAGTAAGTGTTTCCCCTGCTATTCTACAAAGCATTCCTTTTTACTGGAAATAAAGCAATGACAAGAAGTCAACACCCAAGGAGAGAAAAAGATGACAACATCAGCCCAGCATTAAACTGCCCCAGATCTGAAACAGAGCCAAGGCAAACAGCGCGTGTCAGCTGAGATGTATCACAAGACCACTCCACGGCTGCAACAGCAAGGAGACAGGCACACAGGCTGCAAAGAGGTTAACCCACCTACGGGACAGATCTAGAGAGCGCCTGCTCTCTAGCGAGCACGGGCGGCTTGTCATTTGACTAGACTCAGATGCGGACTCTAGGTCAGTTCGGCCACTCACAGTGGAATCTACGCTACCATATCGCCTTGGAAGTAAACAGAGCAAGAGCAAGGAGACATGGAGGACACACAGTTACACAAAATTAACATTGCATAGAAAGTTAGTGCTGGGAAAAAAAAAAATCCAAGGGGAATGTGTATGCTATTCGGAAGCCAAAATGGCTGTTGGCAGCAGAACATACTCCAAGGACAAGTAAGAATAATGCTTGTTGTCCTTAAGAGAAGGGGGAATAAAACACATGTACTTCTATCAAAGGAGCATAAATCCCGTGTAACAGCTGGTAAGAGGATCAGAACTTTTCCAGCCAAACTTAAATGTTATAGTTATAAAGAAAACAGGTGTTAGTACAGCCGGTTTCAATTGAAGCATTTTGGCACAGACAACTTGTTGCCCGATTCGAGGCAGATTCTAGCAGAACCTCGTCTGGTTCCTCTGGGTCTGCCCAGGACAGCCTGTCATTTCTTCAGCAGTCACCAACTGCAATCTGCCAGGAACACCGATTTCATCAGGTGGCTACCAGGTCCACAGCACTTAAGAGCTGCTGGGGGCAAACGTCAAACAGAATTTATCTTGCAATACTCAGCTACATCTGTGATGTGAGGATCTACCCAAGTGCCTCTTTTCGGCCAGCTCTGATTAGAAATACCTTTCTGGTAAGAGAGAGTATCCCAGTTAGCTTCTTAGGAAATCTTATTTGCATTTTTTAAGTTTTAAGATTAAATATATAGCAAAAAGTCCTACTGGGCATGTGGAAAATGCACAGGGAAACAGGAAGGCTCAGAGGGAACACATCACCATCTAAGACTTGCCTTTCTGGAGTGAAAGTAATTTTAGAACAGAGCAGAGCAGACTCCAAAGCTCTTAGTTTTTAAGTAAAGTTTATCAGTCCCAATATTTTCATAACAAAACCTTCAGGAAACCAGAAAAATACACATATTTCATCTTAGTATTCTTTAACAATTCAAACCAGAAGTGCTGCTTTGGAGGGTCTTATAAACACATTTATCCATTAGACACAGTTAAAAGTTCACACACACCCTGCCTCCAAAAAAGGTAAGTCACATATCCTTGTACTGTCAACACCACCCCAAGAAGTCACCTAATTCCAGCCCCCACTGACTTCTGCAGCCTGGGGGCCCAATGCCACTGTTCAGCTTGGCTCTTGCATAAAGGAAAAGCTTCAGTTCATCTTCCCGTACCCTCAGTAAGATGTTCAGCAATTTCACCTCTGCAAATCAGCAGGACAGAATAGCATGGGAAAGGAATAACTTGCTTACGTAAGACATTCCATGGATTAGGACAGGAGCACTAAGAATGACATGTCACACTGCAGTAAATGAATTTTGTTGGCACATTTGCCCCTGCTGCTTGAAATCTCAGTAACAACATTAAACGTTATCATTAAACTTCAGCTTTGACCATTAAAGATCATAAGGCAAAAAGAGTAAAATGTAGCCTCAGCCATGCACTCGTGAAGGCAACTGAATCCAGGTTCAGGCTTCGGGAAAATGGAACATTCCTACCAAGGAGGGTGAGGCAGAACAAATCAGTTATAATACATGCAAAACCCTGCACCTCTAACTGTGACAAGAGTTTAAGCAACTGCCTCTTCCGCCCACACCAAAGGCAGGAGCAGCAGCATGGCCTGTCCTACACACCCACTCTCACTAAGCCGACCAGCTCTGCCCAAATTCTTCTGCT
>NW_010253868.1:31836-44501 GCF_000690775.1 Eurypyga helias
TGGAACATGGGGTTTGTAAAGCTCCCAGCACAACCAGCTCTAGCTCACAGCCATTGAGGCTGGTAAACTAACGCTGTAATGCTTAATACTTAAAGACAAAAGCAGTTGTGAAACTACAGATTTATGGTCAAAAAGCTGATTTTGACCAAGTAAACTGTCTTTGACATAGCTCAAAGAAAACCAAAAGAGAAAACACGCTATCCAACAGTGCTATGTGATAACCAAAAAAAACCCTAATTGGTTATAGACTTTCCTCTTGAATATGCTCTTTTGGCAGAGCTGAGAGAGGAAGAGGATCTGAAATAGAAAATAAATCTACCCCAAGAAAGAAACTCCTAATAGGATAACTCTGCAAGACTTTGTTTCACTGGCTTGGGAGGCACACCCATGCAATGGTACCAGAACAACCAATTACCCAGAGCTCTGGCCTTCGAAAGATAAGGTGAAAGGAGAACCAAAAATAAATTACTTCAGAGTTGAGCATATCTTTAAAAGGTAATCACTAAACTGCTGTATCTGGTGTAAGACACAGCCTTATTTTACCTTGTCCACAGCAGAGTCCCAGTGTTAACAACGCATGTCACACGTTCATCAGAAGCCTTTCGGAGCGTTTGAACCGCCCTCCTCCAACAGCATGGCACTTTCAGGGTCTACTATGGAAAATCAATGGGAAAAGAAGAGCTACCTAGAAGACAGCACCCACCTGATGGCCACGTGCTCCCGATAATCCAGATCATAGTTTTGCAGGGCATCAGCGCAGGACTCGCGCAAGACCCCTTGCTGCTGCAGACGGGACGGCACTGTGAACTGGTGCACGGAGGCATTGGGCTGCGCAGTCGTGTGGTACGGAGGAGGAATGCTGTTACTTGTCTCACTGCGATAGTCGCTGTCTCGATCATCCACAGCGCTGTCAGCATCTTCAAAGGCTAAGAAACAAGTGCAGTTAAGAGCACAGCTCTCTCAAGTCGCCTTGCTGGGACAGAGAGGCTCATTTAGTTCTTAAAGAATGGCAAAAAAAAGCTGTTTCTGCTATACATCTATCTCCATCCGCTTATAACCTCCAGTTCTCTCAAGTATGCACCAAGGAATTCCAGTGATTGCCTCCATATCATCCTTTCCCAATTCCTATCATAGGAGTTTATTTCTGTTTAGTCATTCCTAATAGGCAGATTTGGCCATTATTTTTACTTAAAACTAACAAAAAAACCCCCCACAAAGCCACACTCCAACACCCAAAATTTCAGCTTCATTGCTGCTGCCAATATGAACGTTTAGATGTCAGGAAAAAGACCAAAACATAAACATTTCTTCATGGAAAGGAGCTTTTTCCTGGGAACTTTTCGACCTTTAAGCTGTAATACTATGTCCTCAGCATCCTTAACCAGTACTCTAGGGCTCTGGATGTTTTTTTAAGTGCCTGCCTTTTTTTTTTTTTTTTTTTGGTAAAAGTATCAGCTTAAGAAAAACTGATGAAGCACGCAGCAGGAAAATCAGAAGAACTGGGAGAGCAGCCCTGCTTCTAAACAATTACACCAGTTCTTATACGGGAACAATGGCCAAATCTAACACACGCAGGTACATTAGCTTAATTTTAGTACTCAACGCTAATGATAACCTTCACAAAGCAAAAAGCTCTTTTCCTGTGACTGTCTCCCTGCAGAAGCAGTTCTGCTTGCTAGCCCTTCAGAAAAAGGGAACACAGGGTTACAGTGAGGGAAAGTATCAAAAATACAGTATGGGTGTATGGCTGTGTTTGGCTGTGCAGGATGCAAGGTTATCTTTGCAAGCTTAAAGTGAAACACGCGCTGTACAGCAGTGGGGTGCACCACTAACATGCTTCAAACAAAGGAAATTAAGGATCAGCTGTTACTTACTCCCTCCGCCACCAACACTCTGTCTAAAAAGGACAATCAAATTAAAGTCCCCTCTGGTAAGTTATTTAATAGTATGCGCCCTGTACAGCCATTCACCATGAAGCTGACTAAGAAAGTGAAAATGCCATTTTCATGCCAGATCCTGAGCAAATCCTGAATTTAATTGCTGAAATTCCAAGGAGATGGAATGTAGCATCAGGGAGCACCTTTTTCTTCCACTGTTGCTTCCTACAGCTCCAATTCAATTTTCAATCCAAGGTAAAGTTTGTTCTTAGTGATCTTTTCAGTTCCTTCCTTCCTAAGATTGTATCAGTGCCCAAAAGCAGATGAAAGGGCAGAAAACCACCCCAGCAGAAAACATGCCTGCAAAACACACTCTGCTTGAAAAATTTGATTGTCCACACCAAAAATGGAGTTAAGCCTCCTGCTTTTTAATAGCCTAAATGCTGCATAGTTCTTGTCAGTCTCTAGTCAATTGAGCAGAAATGAACAGCAACCATATACTGCTTTATTCATCTTTATTAAAAGCACAATGTCCTTTTATTACAGTTCGTGCTTCGGAGAAACACTGAAGATGTGCTAAACAAAAATTATTTCACATGCCAAAGTGCCAAACCTCCCTGGGAGGGACCAAACTTCCATGGTGTGGAGCAAGGGCTGATGTATTTCTAGATCACAAGGCACACACCACCCTCAGAAGGGTAACGAGCTATTACTCAGCCGAGCAATGTCATTACTGAACACTTGAGCCACTGCGGTCTAATGCACAATAATTACTTTTATTAACACAGAAACACTGTTTCAAAGAGCTTTCTAATGCTGTAGTTTTTTCTTCATATTAGATGTAATTCTTATTTAAGGCAAAGCCTAAATAACTCTGGTATGATGCAAAGGTCTTCCAGCTGTGGCTGCATAGTCAGGATAAGCACTTGTGGGGGCTTAAAGCAGCCCAATTTGTGGGTGGTTCAGGATGTGACAGGTTCAGGATCTGGTAAAAGACACCAGGAACAAGAGCTTTAGGGATAAACAATTTATCTCAACACAACACTGTAACAACAAATACAGGTCAGCAGTACAATTACCTGGGTCAAAACAATAGTGAATCCACTAACTCACTAACACTGTGCTAAACTTAATATCAGGGCGTGCAAAGACTTACACAATTATGGTTATCAGGAAGCAGAACAGAGCTTCACCAGGCCAGCAACTCTGTACAGCCAATGGGCTCAGAGATTTCTGAATTCCATGATGGAACTGTTGCAGAAGCACTGTCTGGGTTTGTTAACCAGTCATCGTGTCCCACCTCTACACTATCAAATGAAGATTTCCTGGATGAACCACAGTACTCTAAGCAACACCTAAAAATAGCTGATTAGCTTAAATGTTAATCAAACATTTAGAGCATATATGTTTAAAAAAGGTGGCACCAGAAGTTCTCCCAGTTCTTACTGGTGTTTAGCATGAGGAAGTCTCCCAGAGGTCATGACACCTCCCCGATGACGTGTCTAAAGCATGCAAGGCTCCAGCTACCACCAACGTCGACGAGGCATGAACACACTGTTTCTCTGATATATGCGCCAAGCACCTACACCACCTATAGATGATAATACCAGGCAGAAATCTTCAGCTGACTCATAAATAAAGGCCAGATCTAGAAACTCTTATTCATGTTGAATTGTGCCTACCCTATGAGCAATCTCACTTTATTTAACAGAAGTGTTCACAAATTAAGACATTGCTCACCCTGATTAAAAGCACCAGATCCTGGCCCGTATGTGGCTTATAGCCTACATTACCTTTTCAAGAAAGTATACTGTGAAATGCCAGCACATGGTGATCATCCCCTTCGTTAACATACCTGTCACATAAACTTTACTTAAGCAAGACACTGACAAGAACTTAGAGAAGCAGCTTTGGGGATGCAGCATCCCTTCAAGACAAGGGGTCAGGCATTACAGCCCATGTTTCAGCAAAACATCCCTCACAACACTCATGGTGTGATAAATCCAAGCACTATCTTCTTCAAACAGATGACACACCAAGTCTTGCATGAGGAAAGCTGTACCTTAGCCTCAGTCTCCAAATAATCATAACAATACATATAAGACAGTAATTGGTTTACCTCATTTTGAGAGATTTTACATGTACCAAAATGCTCTCAAGGGATGAAAACTGTTTCTTTGTTGCTGGACCCGACACGTAGAGAGTTGGGGGTAAGGCTAAGGGCAGGGCAGAAGCATGCTGTTCATGTTCAAATTGAATATTCATGCATATAGGCAGCGTAAGAAGAAAACCCACTGGACAGTCACATCACACAGCAGGATTTTACAGAAGTGGGGAAAATCAAGAAAGGAGATATCTTCTCTGAAACAAACTGCCTCCTGGAAACCCTGTTATTCCTCCCCACTCCTGCCTCCAGAAGTTATTACACCACTGCTATGGGGCAGAACACAATCAGCTTTTAGTACACTGACCTCAAAACCAGTTGGCACAGTCCTGTCACACCGGCTCTACCAGTCATATTTAACCTCTGGCAACTTCCTTTACGTAAAGCTTCAGGACAGGAAGACAGCTAACAGTAAATTATTACAGGTGGCTGGGTGAATGCACTTTCACAATTGTTGTTTGAAGGTCCCGATGCGCAGCAGGCGCTCCTCTCAAAAGGCTGTGTTCAGCTGAAACTGCCTCCTGATTTTCTAGTAATGTTATGTCATGACCCACTGGGAGCTGGGGTCCAGCCCCTGAGCTTAGTTTCCCCCCACAAACTGGAGCAAAACTTGGACAGAAGCAGTAAGTGCAGCACACCCAGGCACTCGGTAGGAAGGAGGTTCATGTATCCCAAAATCCCCACTATTTCTCCAAAATAAACCACCAACCTTTTCACAGCTTTTGCCTATTTTTCCAATGGTAAGAGATGAAAGTGTACTAACTGAAGCAATGACTTCCAGTCCAAGTCCAGAGGAGATCCCTGGCAGCTCCACCGCAGGCATCACCTTCCCCACTCTTCAACCATTTAAATTGCTCTTCATTGCCAACAGCTTCTTCCCTTCAGTCTCAGCCCCCAGTGCTCCACCATCGACCCAACCATGGGTCCCTTCTGACAGGCATGTACACTTTCTGAAACCTTACAGTTCAAAGGCAGGGAGGTTTAAAGAGGACTACTGAAGTAACAAGGGGCGGGGGGATCTCTAAAGGACAATAGGGCATCTCTTGATGCTCCTCTGTAACTCTTGATGCAAAGAACTCAAAAGCTTTGAGCAATGATTTAAGTGCAATTTTGCACGTCATCGGTCCATCCTAATGTCCTCACCACTTAAAAATACAATAGAAATTTGCGTAATTTTAAGAAAGCAAGTCTTAAGTTTGAGAGCTTTCATAAGCTTGTTTTTCCCACTTGACAATACTTTCTGCTGCTGACACATTCAACAGCCGAACTCGACCAACAGTCTGAAATGCAAAGACTGCCTTGAACATCAACCCTACTTCAAAAGTCTTTCCCTTTCCTAAAAGGACACCAGGTCAGCAGCTAAAGACGCCCCTTTCCTAAAGTGCCCTCTGCCCAGCTAGTGAGGCTCCGGGCTGCAGCACTCCTCTTGGAAGAAGCTCTCACCAGGATAGTCTCCCAGCTACCAACATGCTGGTTGTGCTGTTTGCCTCTCAGTTGCTGTCATAAGTTTACAATCAGAAGTATATTTGTTCACTACATGATCAAGCTAACAGTTCACTTGGAAACTTCATCAACACTGGCCCAAGCCTGCCTATGAGGATACTAACCTGATTTCAGAGAGGGCAGCACAGGAAGGCTGAAGCAGAGGGAGGGAGCTCCATTAATACAATTACCTTTCACTACAAAACCACCACACACTAATGCTCCGGATAAACAGGAGAAATATCTTCTGCACAACCCTCCTAAATCTCTGACTGACAAATGCCTAAGCACCACACTTCCATCCCAGACACACAAAACTGGAGAATAAAAGAAAGCTATTTAGGACACTAATCTTTGTTTTAGTAGTATATAAAAGTTTAGTTAATTCTCAGTTATCCTGTCATACCTCCGAGAATAACCCCAAACGACTGAGACATCAAGCACCTACAGCGTGAGGAAGTTGGTCAACAATGCTGATGCCCAAAGAACTTATGGTTTGATCAAAGACAGGAGAACAAGAGGACAAAAATGTTGTGGGATGAGAAACTGGTGGAAGACTTCTAAAATGCAGAACAGGTCCATGTGTGACATGTACAGAAAATACTGAAATTAGCTAGACATAGGACTTAAGTTACTTGGCTGCAGGAAGAGGGTCCTATGCAAATTCCATGGTGTCAAAAATGGAAAAACATCAGGCAGAATCTCCTCTCTGCTGACAGCGGTCACAGTCATCTTTCTTTGCGTGCTCCCCTCAGCAACACCCTCACTCTTGCTTTTGGCACAGGGAACAGACACCCTCGTTTTCAGACTGATGGATCAGTCTTTGCAGCAGAAGCCTTGCCTGTCGGAATGTGCGGGACTTCCAGGAAGTTCAGATACCCCGCATTTTCTGGAAAAATTAACAAAAACGCTGTGGCCTCTGCAAAGGGTATCCCAGCAGTCCGTGGGTGCAGGCATTAGCTCCACAGATCAGACAGCTGCAGTACCAGAGTTTTATCTTTCCGAGGCTGGTACGCGCTAGTTAAAGCAAGGCGCTACCACTTCTGCCACGACACTCTCTCGCTGAGCTTGAATACGCTACAGCACCTACGACCCTTCTGTCCCACTGGTGCGCACCAGCCACCCCTGCTTTCGGATTTACTCCTATGTGTAGTATCTGGAATTTCTGTGACCACTTCCAGCATACCTCCGCATCATAGTAAAAGAATTGCTACAGATTCCCTTGTGGTTTTCAGTTACTCCAAACATGGATTTGGGCTTACGTGGATATGAAGACCAACACAAAAAATGTATACAAGAAAAACAGAATCACCTTTACAGGAAACGTCCAAGTTCTGCCATCTTATCCTCAAATTCCAGTAGAAGGCACAAGCAACCCATTTAAAACATGGCCAAAACAAAGCTAAAGAGTGAAAAATGGAACAGCCATCCATCCATGCAAATATGAAGATTCAGTGAAAGTAAAAGAAAATACAATGGAATAGATTTCTATATGCATGAATATTTCCACTTTCCTCGTACTGGAGCATGCTGCATCACTATAGGATCAGAAAACTTGCAAGAAATCAAACTGTTACGTACTCAGCTGCTCTCCCCATCCGAAATAACTCCAGTTGCCTGCATGTAACACAAATGGCAGCAAAGAATAGGAATGGAAAAACAAAGCTTAGAGAAAGTGAACCACAAGCACAGTTTTCATGTATTTAAAATGCGTTATAGATTGTGAGCTTGAAAATGCGAGAGAATTCTTTTCTTTAGAAATACAATATTACATTTATTTTGGAGCTTACTCTTCACTGTCCAGTTTGTTCACAAGACATTCTGAAGATCAAGATAGTTTTGAACTCTAGGAATTATTAAGCAATCATGCATTTATTAACACAAGTAAGACAAAATACTTCATCAACACACTGCTTAGCAATAGCGGTTAAACACTGCTCTTTCCTAGTACACACTTTATCAGGATTACAGATAGACTGTCCCAGAAACCAGAGACCAGGTAAGAGCAGTATCTGATTCTAGGCGAAACTCTGCAAGTCAAACGGCAGAAGTTGTTTTGTGTTTCCAATTCTGCCCCCTTTCCACAACAAAGTTAACCCAGTGGTGAAAGCAGCAATAATAGCATGAAAAAATACCAGAGTGCACGTAAACTAGAGCTAAGCGAAGAGTACTGTCTTAGCTAGGTATGCACACTGGTAGAAAACTTAGAGCTCTCACAGCATCCTGAGGATGCAAATAGCCACGTGTTAATGCTACAACAGCAAGCAAATCTCTCCATGTTACAATTAAACTTGACAACAAATTCATGCTAAAGGTCAACAGCAAGTTGGTAAGACAGCCAGGTTTCTACTTATCAATATCCCCAATATCCGTGTTGTCACTCCAAGGTCATTCTCAGTACAATAGAGGCAACAAACCACTACATACAACCCTCAAAGCACCTTGGAAGCATGCACACAACTTGGAACTCCAAACAGCTTCAGAAGGAGCATTTCTACAAAAGTGTGTGTAAAAAAGCAGCTTTAAAGTGAAGTTTACAGGAGTGTTGATCCGTAAGTGCAGCAGGCAATAATCACACCCTTCACCTGCGGGCGAATAACAAGTGAGAGCTTCCTGTCCTGGCTACCAGCCAGGCATACATTTCCAGGAGGGAGAAAGCTCAGAGGATTCAACAAATCCCTCCCCTGCTCTCATTAACAAGACTCTCAAAGTTAGAATGGGCTACTCTCCTGCTTTTAGCTAAAATTGCAAAAAACAGTCCTTAAAAAAAAAAAAAAAAAAAACACCAGCTCTGTCCTAAGAAGTGACGACCAGATTAGCACTTAAATAAGCAATAACTGGTCCTGGTGAGTAACTTGGCTTCCCAATGGTTTCTTCACTAGGCCAGGCTGGATGTGGCTTTGAGCAACCTGGTCTAGTGGAAGGTGTCCCTGCCCATGGCAGGGGGTTGGAACTAGATGGTCTGTAAGGTCCCTTCCAACCCAAACCAGTCTGTGATTCTATGGTTCTATGATTCACTATGCACATGTACTACAGAGGGGCTCTGTTGTCATTTCAGTTCTATAGGGGAAGAAAAGGTGGCCAAGAAAAATGGGCCCAGATGTGGTGTACCCCAAAGGGGGAAAAAAGTCAAATGAGGATTTAACCCTCTCTCCCTATCTGGAAATCATGGTGCCTCAGGCCTAGCTCCAGGTTGTTCCCTCCTTTGCAGACACAACAGGTTTACAAGGCAATGCAGTTGCTCGGAGATACTCCATACTCGAGGGTCCCTGCACTCTAGGCTTGCACACACACGCGTGGTGCTTTGCACGGGCACAGCCATTGCCCAGCTGACGCTTCCATTACCTAGTAGGCCTTCAAAGGCTGGTCATTCCATCCTGACTCCTAGAGGAATAGTTAGAGGGAGAAAAAAGTAACATACGTATGTTTACTTTGGTCATTAAACAAACCAGCTCTGACCAAGTATGTACATGGAACAAATGCAGTGATATTTTTTACTGGGGTGATTTAGGAAGACCCACGCATTAAACTGGTATAACGCACTTTCCATGGAGCATAAAAGGGTTATTCCTCTCCCGTCTACAGAAAGAACAAATAAAAACTTTTTTTCTTGTTCAGAGAACTTAACAAGTGAGAAAAACTGAGTCCACAGAGCCGAGCAGCAGCAGACTAACAGCCTGAGACATGACAAATGCTGCTTCTCTGGTCCACAGCAGCACGTGTGACAAGCCACCACTCAGACAATGTGCCTGAGCCAGCTCTGCTGGCAAGACAAAGATGTACCCAGATGCATCAGAAGCCTGCCAGGATCCACCAGCCAGTGTTTACATGACACTGACGACAGGGCTATTATCTCAGGCTTGTTTTTTATGACAATGAAAATCCACCCTTGCCTCATGATCACCTTTGGCCTGAGTGTTTTTTAGGGGAAAAGGAGAGGATAAAGGGGAACACACAACCAACCTAGCAAAGAAAACAGAAGTAAAACACATGCAGCAGAGAAAAATGAGGAGACATTCAGAAGAAAGGGTATGGAAACAAGGCAGGGAGAGTAGGAGCACCAGAGAGGAGCACGGGGAGAGGGCTGAGTAAAAATAGGAAGAAGTCGACAGAACTCTGCACTGAACTTCAATTTGCTGTAATCAATAGCTCATGTTAAAGAGAAGACGATTTCCTCTTAATGCATAAGTCAATCGATAGCTTACGTGCCTTATTCCTGAAAATCTCAAGCCACTAGCGTATGGGATAGAAACCCCAGCATCTCCTTCTACCAAAAGGTTCCTATCTCAGGTAAACAGAAAGAGGCAAAGGAAGCCAACACTCAGGCATCTGCAGCCTGGATTGCTACTAAAGATCCAGAAAACCTCTGCAGTGGCCTGACATTACTTCACTCATTTAAACCCATGTCATTATTCACAAATGAAGGCACATGTAACATCCCAAAGCAACTGGGGAAGAAATACCAGAATCACAGAATGGTTTGGGTTGAAAGGGACCTTACAGACCATCCAGTTCCAACCCCTCTGCCATGGGCAGGGACACCTTCCACTAGGTCAGGTTGCTCCAAGCCTCATCCATCCTGGCCTTGAACACTTCCAAAGACAGAAGATACTATAAATTTCCAAAACCAGTGTGCAGATCAAAAAAAACTACAGAGGAAATAGAGCTTACCTGTCCTGTACCTTTTCCCAAAGATAAAATTCCCAGACTGACTGTAATCTGCACACGGGATGTTTTCCGTAACAGAAAACAGAAAGCCTGACCCCTGAACCCAGATCAGACGGTTCCTAGCCCATTTCTTTGACAGCAAATGGTCCGATGGCTTGCACAGAACTACTCACTTTCAAACTGCAACAAGGAGAAAACCTCCAAGTGCTAAAAACAAGCTTTGCAGACACAAGGTCTGTCCTTGGAGGAGAAACATTACCTCCCAGAGACAAGAGTCCTCTCCAACTGACGTTGATGTACCCCTGAGCCAGCTACTTGCCCATCTACCTTACTGCTACCGAGTTCCTCATGAAGGGCATGAAAACCCCGTACACTTTCAAAAGCCAATTGGAGAGTATTATATCCATGCCTAAAACAAAGAGCAGTCGATGCCAAGCTGGGCAGGATGGAGAGAAGAGCAGCTGCCCTTAGACACCAGCTCCTTACCCTGCAAGTTTTCCTCACATGGAGAAGCTGGGTCTTGGCTAGGCAGGGCACCCTGCAACTAGAGACTAACAGGGAAGGCAGCGCCGCAGGACCACAGAGAAAGAAATGCAGTAACAGAGAAGAAGGGATTTTCAGCCAGAATTTCAAAACTCTGCTTTTGTTTGTTTTTACTAACACCCACTTCACTTCAGCATCTAACATTTTGGATAAAAGATGAATTTATTAAAGATTCAACACATATGCTGCTTCATTTAAGATTCAGGAGCTAACAGCATATATCTCGGTCCTTCAGCATAATCGCAGAAGACCTGGGCTGACAGTCTTGATATTTTGAAGGTTAATGAAAACAGAATTTCTTTTTAGCCTTTTCAAGTTGTTTTTCTGCTTCATAAAAATAATATGCATAACCTCAATTTGTTAAGAAAAAAAAAATCCTTTCCAGATCTCCTTTGGGAACAAATTAAGCCCGTACAAACTTGAATCAAAAACACCACTAAGTCCAAACAGAAAATGGGAAGTTGTAATTCTGAAAAAACATACAACAACATACACTAACACTGGAATAGACAATACAGACAAGTCAGACTAGTTACTCTGTGTGTGCTTAAATACCAACAGTGTGTGTCTTGGTTATCACGTTATTTTGTATTCCTAAGTTTCAGTACTCAAAAAATGAGGTTTCATATAAACCTCCAATTAAGGACTAAGCGATGCCAGCAGCCTGGTGCCTTGGAAGCTACAACATTCTTGTCGTTAACACATTTTATAAAGCACATCTAAGTTCCCACAGTTAGCTGAACATAACATATGCTCGTTCTGCGTCTCAATTATGCAACTCTTCAAGGAGGAACTCCTCCTCCCCACTTCACACTGTCAAGCCTGGATCAGCAGGGACACTGTAGAAAAGCAGAATAATCCAAGTTTCTAACGCAGTCTGATTTGATTGCCTGCGTGCCATTTTGTTTCCTTTCTGTTTACAAGCCTCAGGGTGGTGGAGACCCACTATCCCCGTCAGAACATTACCATTTACTGCTGTCCACTGCTTACAGTCACGGTGATAAATTACTGACTCCTTCTGTCATATCCCATGCTGAGCGAAGACAGAGAGCATCTAAACAAGTTTATAAAATTAAATTTAGTTCAGGAAATCACACTACATTTGGTGCTGATAAAGTACTGTTTATAGAATACAAACAGAGCTTGGAAGGTCCTGGTCAGTTCTTTCTTCTAGGTTTGATAAACCTCCTCTTCCCCCTGACTAGGGCCCTCAACACAGAGCACACATCTCCAATCCCACAAAAATGCACGTTTCCAGTATTCAATGTTCTTCCCAAAATTGAACATGTGGTATTTCAGTGAAATAAGCTTTTGAAATACAAAACAAACATTGAGTAGCTTTTTTGAACAAAGTCAATTTTTCATTAAGCAGGATGGCCATTTCCTAGCAAGTACAATCTCCACTTCTGTTTGGAACACCACAGATGAGGGCTCAGACCTCGGCACAGAAGGAGATGAGAAAGCACAAGAGGGAAACAAGCTAAAAGGAGCTGACAGAGGAAAGAACAAGCGCTAAAGTACTCTCCTTGCTCGCTACTCCCTATTTTCACCATATTTTACTCTAGCATTCAGCTTATGCTGAAATTTTGGAGTATTTTATTTCACTAAATGAAATGGCCCTTCTGGACACCTTTACTGTGGCTAAACAAAATCAGATTATAAGATGAGAATTTAAGCAGGGCTTGGATCACGATCAAATCATCAAGATTATCTGCTAAGTTATTACAAGCTTGTGCAACTCACTAATAACCAAAGTAAAAAGAATTGGGCAAAGTGCCACCTAATTTTATCTACAATGGAAAAACTCTTAAGGTTCCCATCACTGCACTAATATCTCACACAGCTATCTTCTCTTAAAAATTTCTGGGCTACCAAGTCACACAGAGTGTTTGGCTGAGACATATAAAATCACGGAATCTTTTAGGTTGGAA
>NW_010253869.1:0-31492 GCF_000690775.1 Eurypyga helias
GTTCCAGCCGCCTCGGGTGGGGACACCCTGAGGGGCTGCAGCCCACGGGCTGCCCGTGCTGGAGCGGGGACACCCTGAGCAAAGAGCAGCGGGGGAACCGAGAATGCCCAAAGCAGCAGGACGACCAGTGAGTGCCGAAGAGCAGCAGCAAGCTGGTACACACATCACTTCAGTGGCTCACGCTGCCCGACAGCTCCGAGGCATTTTGACAATCCGAGCGTAACCCGTGGTGGAAATGAGGGGGTTGAGGCTTGAGAGGAAGGAGGCCACGTGTAAGCGGCTGGGTGCTCGCGTCCCAAATGAGCGATCAGAAGTCTGCGCTAATCAGCAGTCAGGTAAGACGCGCAGCTTGAGACTGGAGTTCAGCTTCAGCGGCAGCATCGTGCTCACTACCCGGCCGAGGAACCGTCCTCCCCTGCTTCAGCAGCATCTCAAACCGGGTGTGGGAGAGATTTTAGTCTGAGAGAAGACCAGGGGGGCTTTTTTTCCTTTTTAATCCTTTTAAACGTGTAACCCGGAGATACAGAGGGCTCTTTGTAGAACACAGTCAAACCACAGCGTTTGGGGAATGATTGGATTCATAGCAGTTTCCTGTTCAGTTTAATTTTAACTGGAGAAAGCTATGAAGCAACTGCGAATTGTGTGTACCCTCCATTATCCACTCTCTGAAGAGATGGCTTTCACACAGATTTAGAATCATAGAATGATTCATAGAACCCTTTGGGTTGGAAGGGACCTTAAAGATCATCTAGTTCCAACCCCCCTGCCATGGGCAGGGACACCTTCCACTAGACCAGGTTGCTCAAAGCCTCATCCAGCCTGGCCTTGAACACTTCCAGGGATGGGGCATCCACAGCTTCTCTGGGCAACCTGTTCCGGTGCCTCACCACCCTCTCCGGGAAGAACTTCTTCCTGATATCCAATCTAAACCTCCCCACTTTCAATTTAAACCCGTTACTGGATCCAGGGCTGGATCTACACAGAACGTGCCCAAGGGGCTCGCTTTAGCCCCAGTGAACAGAGTCTTGCCCATTCCCGCAGCAGCCCAAGGAGACTAGGGGAGGCTCCAAGTATTTGAAGAGCAGGATACCTGCTCGGTGGCTATGGACTGAGTCAGTTTAGGCAATCAGCTTGGAAGCTCCTGGGTCTACAGGATTTCCTCCCGCAAACGCTCCCTTCATGCCGCAGGGTAAAGGAGTAACGTGGCAAGAGAATTAGGAGTTCTGGTGCTGCAGAAACCGGAAAGAAGCCGGGGGAGGGTGGATGCAAAGATTAGAAAGCAATGTTTTCCAGGATGTTAAAAAACAAAAGATACAATTCCCAGTGAAACCAGCTTTGTTTCCAGGCTGCAAAACTGATGAGAAAGGAAGATCAAGCCCCAAGTTAACAGCGATTTAGTATGTTTAGCCATTCACACATGGCAACAACTTACATGAGCTGATATCCGCTGCAGCGAAGATGACACTGGTAACATCCCACAGGGGCCAGAACTACCGAATAATGAAGGGATTCATTTGTAAAAAACCCACTGCTGTTCGTCCTGAATATGGGGGCATATCCTGAAGCCAACATCCACACAACTGCAATTGTTCAATTGATGCAACTCAGTTATTTTTATTGCAACTGGAAGACAATACATCACAGAAACTTTATGGTAGGTTTTGGGAAAGTGTTATTTACAATAATAATTGATGAAATAGTTTGTCTTTGGCAATATGATTACACATCAAGAAAATGTAAAATGCAAGTATGCCTCTAAATCAACATTTTCATATTTCCTAAAGATCAGCTGATTGCACTTGCCTTCGGACTGCTCATTTAGGTAAACACAAATACAACTTAACATCACTGTTCATTCCCCATCACAGTTCGTATTTCAATATTGATGAAATTGGCAGTTTCAGACGCCAAGTACAGGAAAAAAAAATTGGCTTGTCACTGTACTAAATTAACTTATTGGCCAGTTAAGGTCCTGTGACCCTTAAGCATCGATACGAATTCTCTTGGTCTTTTGATTGCTTTATCACTTTTTTTTCTGTAAAACAAAATACTTCAGAAATTACAGATCAGAGTATTAAAAAAAAAAAAAAGTACAAGTCCATACTGCTTTTCATACACACACAAATCATTCCCCCCAACATTTTACATCATGGCAGTTTTAAGTAGTGAGTGTGAATGATGCAGGCGTGGAACTGGTTCTCAGATACAGGTATGACGTTCACTTGCTGTCCCCCACACACACCGGGGACGTGTACAATGCTCGAGCAACTTAAAAACGTACTCAAGTTCGATGTTATCTGAATGAAAAAAGAAAGTCTTGGGATTACAGGCCAGAGTAAACACACAAAAAAGATTCCCATTTCCAGACAATCAGCCAGCCCAGAATCCAGCATGTAATTTTAGCATCCAGTAAAAATCCCTTCTAGCAATTGGGGGCCAGCACAAGTTGCCATTTATCCCTTAAACCCTCAGATGATGAGCTCTCGTAACTGCTGGCCTGACCCCAAGCCCAGCAAAATCAACTGAAAATAAAAAAGTGAAACAAAACCTTCCACTGTCTGTGAAAGGATGTTACATCAGGTTGATTTCCCCCTCTTTGAGATACAGTAGAAAAAACACTATATAGCTTCAGATAAATATACCTTGTTTCAATGCTAAACCAAAACAAACCCCAAACCAGGAAAGGCTACTTAGTAGAACAATGCAAAAGTGACCTTTAAATCATTTCTGGTTTTCAATGTACACCAGCAAAATACAGCACCATAGACACATTAGGTTTGAGACTTCTTTTTTTGGTCAGTGAAGCTAGTACTTGTTTGCTGAACTGTGGAAGAATTGTAAGGTCATGTACAAGATCAAAGGTAAAGCAACCCAGCTGACAAGTCTCTGCTTAATTCAAGAATAACCAGTACTAAAAATAAAAATGGAAAAAGAAAAACCCCTAATAAACCACCATCAATTAATACTTTCTAAATAAATGGGGGTTAACAGATGAATTCACAAATGTAGGCAGATTTATACAGAACACCGAATGTTGTGTGTAAATCCTTATAAACTCCAGCTCAAAACAGAAACACACAAAATGTATAGTTCGACTTACACATCCCGTTTCAAAGGAGAAGAGACATCATTACAGCTTGGTAACTGTGCTAACTGCAATATAAACCAAACAGAAATTCAGAGTTTGGCAGGTAACTAAGAAGAGGGTTATCACTTAGGTTATATAGCAAAGTGTTGATGTATATTACATAGAGTAGTATAAATAATAAAAAAGTATTATTTAAATTAGATCACAGTGCTGCATTATGTGCATAACAGTGTTTGATATATTACTGGAGGGCTGTGAAGAACACTACTAAAACAACTGGTCAGACGGTCAACACTGATACTCAGTTACAATCAGGAGGATGTATGGTTCAAATGCTCGTTTGGTGGCAAAGTCAAGAAAACGTGTTTCAGAAGATTTCCTGTGAAATATGCCAATGAGCTGTTCAGGCAGCAGCCAGGCACCTGAAGGAGCTGGGTGTGCATTCTCCACGAAGCGAAGTGAACCGCACTGCCTCCGAAACCGGAAACGCCGTCCCTCGATAGTTACATTCTGAACCTGGAGCACGGGAAAGTCGTTTTCAAAAAATGGCTAGGACCGGATTCAAGGAAAAATGGCAATAACAGCGAAACGGTGAAGATTCCCAGGAGCACTTGGGTGTCTCCAGCTCCGCTGACTGCAGAGGAGACCGGACACCTGCAGGTTCTAGAAAACCTCAGGTTGCACCTACCTACATCTTCAGATGATCTGGGAGCCAAATCGCAGTGAAAATCAACCACGGCCACCGAGGAAACGGGACAAGGTGTTGTTTTGGTCATTTTATCCCTGGTGCCACGTGACGGTTCGCTCTCTGCTGAAGCATGCCGACGGAACGACCTCACTCCAGTGAAGAATGCAGCCCCCAGAGCCTCTGCACCTTTCCCAAAGGCAGACAGTAACTCAGCCGAACACTGGGAGCTGGTGCATCTCCTCTGGGACGCCCTTCTTCTGGTAAGAGAGGAGCCAGAATCTGGACCTCAACTGAATTGCCGGTGGGAAGAGAATACAGCCACAGGACAGTTCTCTAGCCCTACACAGCAAGCCTCCTCGTCCCCACACCAGGCTTTTCAGCTGCAAACCCCTGTGATCTGGGCAGAACTACTGCTGGTTTTGCCAGGAGAAGACCAGACTGCTTTCAGAAACAGCTACGGGGCGATGCGTTAACGCTGTTCGGGACCTGCGCTCCTTTATAAAATCTGCACCCGAATGCAGGACACGCGAGCGGGATGCAAGCGCGACCGGCAAGACTTCACGCCCCTGCAGACGCCGGTGAAATATGCTGGTGGCATTAGCTCTGGCCTGCAGGAGCTTCCTGCTGCAAAAGGCGTATTCCAAAGGAACCCACCGTGAAGTCTGAGCGACCCTTACAACTCACGCCTGTGGGAAACTCACCACGGAACGCTTGCTGACCTACCGGGACCCCCGAGCCCCCACCTGTCTTGGAGAAACGCTAATTTGGCAATACTGATAGTGTGAGGAATGTAGAAAGTCAGAGCTGCGAAGACTTCTCACCCCAAAATGGCTTAGTAAGGAAAGCAAACAAGCAAAACCAAACCACCTCACGTCTGGCAAGCGAGAGTTTGCAGGACAGTGCAATTACTACTCCGTTTTGGCATGATTCGGTCAAAGCAGAGATGATTCGATTAAAAAGCTGCCGGTGCGTTCTTTTTGGAAAACCAATCTCGATTCTTACAGAAAAGGAGGACTTTTCTGATGGAGCAGAACCAGTTCTGACAAAACTGCCCGTGTCAGCCAGGCACAAACATGTTTGAAAAGGTGACCCCTAAATACTTCCTACAAATCCCAGTGACACTCTTCCCATTGAAAGTCCAAAGGTCAAGATGGACAAGTCGTTTTTAAACTCCAGAAATAACCTGCTGATGGCATTAGCCCTCGGCCAAACTGCTGGTTCCTGAAGGTAACTCTGTAAACTCCCACTGAGTAACACCTCCTCAGCAGATCCGACCAGGAGCAACAAATTGTACATGAAAGCAGACGCTTGCCAACATTTTAGGTTTACCAGCAAGTATATAAAGGAGTTGTCAAAGTCTCAGATAGATTATATATATATATCTCTCTCTCTCTATAAGAAGATAACCTGCCTAATTAGATATTTATGCAAATGACTGTTTTCTAAGGCGAGTAATACTAGTGGTAATTACATATTTAGCCACCAAGAATCCACATTAATGGTACCTGTTGCTGAGCAGTTGCTGATCTCATCCGCCCTGACACACCGCAGCCAGCGAAGCTGCTCTGGAACAAGCGCCGTGACTGCAGACAGAACCTGGCCAGCGGCACACACACACACCGCTTTCTCTGGACGACAGAGATGCCTAAGCTGTGCTTTCAGGGTATTTTCTGCCACTAAATTCTGATTTTTCAGCACCGCTTTTTGATCGGTATTGAACCACTCCCTAGCTGGTACAAGTACGCATTAATGAGCAGAAAGGGGAGGGGTAAACTGATACTGCAGTATTTTGTATTGCAAATTACGCTCCCCAAAGTCCATAAAAAGATGAAGAATCAAGTTTTCTTGTGCAGGGGTTGTGCCCGCGGACTCGGGCTGGAGGGAGTGTGGATCTGGGAAGAAGTTCATTAACCCAGCCCAATCACACAAGGGAAAAACTATGGCTCATTCACCTCTGTGCTGCCTGGCCTAGGGACTGGTCCTTCCTGTTCTCCCTAACTTTACCCTCTGGTCCTTCCTGTTCTCCCCAGCTTTACCCTAAGGGCTGCAGGCAGCCAACGGGAGTACAATATCCATGTACTCCTGACTTAACTAGCGCTGGGAATCAGCCCGGCATGCATCGCAGAGCTGTTCCTTGCACCATCCTTGGCTCTCTCCTTCCTCATCCGCGCAGCAGGCAGTTGCGCTGGGCTCCCGCTGCTGCCGGGCAGCTCTGGGATCCCGGCACATGCTGGGTGAGATGGGAGCAGAAACACCTTTTCGCTGCTGCCCCTGGGGTGGCCCCATTCTTCACATGACAAAATGCTTGGGTGCACAGGAACAGGTCTGGAGCAGCCTGCCCTTCAGCCCGTCCACTTCCTAAATGAACACACACCAAACGCATCTGTCAGTTCACTCCACTGAGTGGGAAGTCAAACCCTCCCTAACTCATTCCTCGACGACGTCCGTCTTGGTGAAACTGCTGACCGAAACAGTTGTTAGGGATAAATATAAACCTACATTCTTTGTAAGGAACAGACCATGTTGTTCTGCTAAGTGGTTGGTTCCTGGGATTTTCATCTTGCTTCTAGGATATTCTAAGCGTAAAATTTTTCATGCCAAATTCTTGAATCCAGGTGAGAGAGACTGTCTTATTACACAGCTTCCCTCTGCTGTAGGGATCTAACAGTCATCACTACCAGGAGTAGCACTACACCTGACTCACTCTCTGTAACACTGGTTTTTCCTCCGGACACCTCAATAAGGCTCTTTACTGACTTCATTTTCTCATGGCAAATTAGCAAAGCTGTTTTCTTGTCTACTTGTTCCTGAATCAAATCAGAGAGTTTTCCTCAATTAACCTCCCATTATTCTCTTGACTTCTGTCATACACACTCACTACTAAATTTGCCCTCAGATTATTGCGTCATGTTACACATGTACAGAGGAAGAAAGGACACACTTTCACTTTTTTCTTTTTTTTTTTTTTTCTTTTTTTAAACAGGAGTAGGGAGAGGGGGGCTGAATGTGCAGACAAGGCAGTATAATTCAACCATCCAAGCCCTACCAGAGCATGAAGATTTTATTTTTTAATATTGCAGAGTAAGTTTCCCAACAGTCAGTGCTTGTCCCTGAAGAAGGTTAAACCTTAAACACCTGCTCCAAAAAAAACCCCAACAACAACAAAAGAACCAAAACAAAAACAAAAAAACAAACAAACAAAAAAATAAAACCCAAAAAAACAAACTCTAAGCCTAAGGGCTTAAACATTAGAGGCATAGCCTTTTTCTCTATTTTCTATATTTATATGAAAATAATTCATGCTTCATGCTAAATACGTTATTTACCTTACAAGAACTTTGTCAACTTTGAATAAAAAAAATGGTTTGCTTTTTGTATCCTGCCCTACCCCTCCCCCAAAGGAATCCATGCAGTGTGGATCAGATTTCTTCTGCTGGCTACGCTGGTTGAACCTGGAAACCTGTTGTCATTTTTGCACAGACGAATCCTGACTGACGGGAACCGCACACCCGTTTCTGAGGGCAGTGGAGAAGCGCTTGTGCTGAACTTCTGAATCTTACTGCTCACCAATACGCTTTCCTTTTGGCTTTTTGTTGCTGTTTTAAGCACAGAATACTACTAATGGCAGGTTTTGTAGCTTTGTTTCCCCAGTTAGATCAAGGATTTGATCCACAGAAAAAGATTCTGACGTATTTCCTTCCTTAGCATCTAATGTGGTTCCTTAGACTTGACTGCTTTTCACTCAGGCAGTTTAGAAGACACAGCTTGTTTTCCCCTACTGCTATGACTTTTTGCACGCAGTGCCAATCTTCGGGCTTATGGCTTTTTGAACATTCTTTTAATTCTCTATAGAAGACAGAATTCAGTGAGTAACGATGCTACTAACAGTGCCTCCCTCCCCCCTGCCCCGGCATTTCTTCTCATTATTTCACTGAAACCCATTGCATACACAGTTCAAATTTCCCCAAACTGAAAGTCTTCACACTAGGAGCCATGTGTAGTACGTGAAGCACTGAAAGTGCGGTACGGCTTGCGCAGTTGCCACCAGTGGCTGTCCAAAGACTTCCATGGCACAGCGTATCCAAGTGCCACTAGATGGTTCTTGGTTTGGTGTTGAGAAGTACGTGCCTCCTCTTTCCCCCAGATCTCTTTATTCACATTCACTTCTAACCCAATCGTAAGGCCGTTAAAAGAAATTCTTAAGGGCCAAGCCTGAGTGACTACTAAATTATGCACAGCTCTTCTAGTGTAAGAGAGATTTCCAAGTGCCCAATTCTACTCCCATCACATTACTGTTGATGTCACTGCGTGTTCAACCAGGCATTTTTGACAAGCCGGAGAAAGCAATGGAGGTTTTGGCTTTTGTTTGGTTTTTTTTTTGTTTGTTTGTTTGTTAACTTTTTGTCTTCAGGTAATGAAAAGCTTTTGTAAATTAGCTGAGTGTCAGTATGAGTTCTATGGCTTCAATCTCCTTTAAAAATAAAAATCTTAAGGGTCCAAAAAAAAAAAAAAAGAAAGAAAAAGAAAGAAAGAAAATGAAAACAAATAGAAAGAAAACCAAAAAAGGAAAAAATTGCTGATATTGCCACAAATCATTAGAATTCACCTGACGTGCTGAAACAAAACTTTGTAAGTTCAAACAAATCATTGATTTGTTCTAATTTTTTGTGGTTTCCTTTTGCTCTTTCTGCCCCTTTGCCGTCCGATTGGTGATGTTGTTCAAACAGGATCGAATTCCTGCTAAATGCAGGAGCGATCCTGCTGCTTCTTTCATCTCCTCATCGTCACTTTCAGGGGGCTTTTCTGTACGTCTCTTTTTAAGAGGCAGTGTGTCACTCGGTACTTTTTTCGCCTTCATTAAATGTTGCCTTTTCTTGTGCTGGGATGCATACCCACTGTCAGCTAAAGAATCCTTGGTCTCCTTCTGGTTTTGCTTTTTGTCCTCCTCTTCTGTTTCACTATGGCTCTCGTGGCTCTGGAAGCTAACTTCACTTCCTTCGCTGTTGTCTTGGCTACCTTTAGTTGCAAATTCATACTGGTCGTCAGTAGAGGAAGAGGAAACGGAGTCACTAGCAGGGGATGTGCTCCGGTGGTTGGAAGATTTGGCACTGCTGTAGTTGTGATCCTCCTTTGGGTCGCCGCTAACAACTGGAGAGCCACAGGACTGCTCGCTTTCCGTCCGCATCCGGCAGTTTGATATTCCATTCCTGGAAAAACAAATTGAGGCGGTCTTAGAAGGTACAGAGGTGTGATTCTGCTTCAGTGCAAAAGATGGTAAAGTCAAGCCAACTGACAGATAATCTGAAATTGTGACTATCAGAGCAATATCCATGCAGGCTAGTTGCAAAGCCCGTCTCCAATTGCTTTTGGATTGGACTACACAAATAAACAAGCCAAAAGACACATAACAGGCACAAGAGGCAGGAGCAAGGAGGGGATGGTCACAAATCGTCATGTCTGACAGTCCTGATTTATGTTTCAACTAACAGTTTATACTCAAAAAAAAAAAAAGAATAAAGCCCCATTATCTTACCCACTGGTTATGAAGCAAACTCCGATGAGATGCATAAATATCCTCTCCCCTTTTCCATATAAAATGATACTTTTTACAAGAGCCTGTAGTGATAGGACAAGGGGTAATGGGTATAAATTGAAATCAGGGAGGTTTAGATTAGATATCAGGAAGAAATTCTTCACAGAGAGGGTGGGGAGGCACTGGAACAGGTTGCCCAGAGAAGCTGTGGATGCCCCACCCCTGGAAGTGTTCAAGGCCAGGCTGGATGAGGCTTTGAGCAACCTGGTCTAGTGGAAGTTGTCCCTGCCCATGGCAGGGGGGTTGGAACTAGGTGATCTTTGGGGTCCCTTCCAACCCAAACCATTCTATGATTCTATCAAAAAGGTGACTGACTGGAGTGCTTCTCTGCCTCCTCTCAACGACTCCTTTCCAGCCAGGACTCTTTCCAACAGAGGAGCAACTAAGCATAGCACCCAGGTAGTAGTCCAGTCATGTTTCTGACTGGGATCGGTTTATGAATAATCTTAAAAGCAATACAACCTAAAGCCACTAGCTGCCAACAAAGTATTAAAATGTGTTTGAAACAAATAGTAGGAAAAAAGCGCCTGGGTTTGCTCTAGAAGTTGTCATTTTCCCCTTTGGTTTTATGGCACTGGGTGCTGTGGGAACTACTGCAACACAATCGATTTAAAAACTGTGTCCTCTTTTGTGCTCCCTTAGAAAGGGACTGACCCTGTGCCATGCTTAACCGCTGTTGAAAAAAGGAGAGAAGCAGATGCTCGTCATTGAGTAGAGACATCACCAGGGTAACCCGCCACTTCACCAGCCCTGAACCCCTCTATCAGTTAACAAACCCCCAAAACAAGCAAGACGGTTTAAACCGTTACACGATAAACCGCTTTAAAATCTACCCTTGGCATCTTGGCGCTGCCACCTCAGTGCTGTGCACGCTCGCACTGAACAGAGACTTTCCTTAGGAGGCACGGCACAGTGATGTGTACGGGGTGTTACTGCTCTTCCGCCCAAAAACGGGGAAGAACCGTAGGTTTGAGGGAATGGATGTCACGTCTGGTTTCTTCACAGAAGAAACAGCAGAGTATTATCCGTTTCTGAAAGGTAAGGCTGAAAGGTGGAAAATACAGGAGTGGTATATAATTCCACAGTTGCTATTCACCTAAATGCTCTTGTCTGTGGGGCTCGCTGAAATGAGTAACAGGCTTTTGTGAACCAGCGGCAGGGCAACGCCAGACGGTGGCCAATTAATCACTCATTCCAAATGTTCATATTTAACAGTCTTCTCAAATAAACGTATGCAATAGAAGGCCCAGTTATTAACAAAGAAAGCCTCTTGCCAACCTCTCCTGCTCAACAAAATTATTTTCCCCTAGATTTCTGAGTAGCTTTACGATCCATAAATTATATACAGAACCCAGAAGGAATACACAAAGCTCCTTCAATTATTAATAACTAAATGCAATGTCATTCATGGTTGTGCAGCAAGCCAGCTGCATTTACTCTGTGATGGTTTGCCACTGCAGGGGTTGTCATTAGAGGATGCCAAATGCTTAAAAGAAGAAATCATCCATACTAAACTAGTTGTAAGGTGAATTTATAACCAACTCCTTCAGATCAGTCATTATCAGGAAGCATGTGATGCATTTTAAGTGACAGATTCTTCATTTTTAGGGTAAATTTACATTTAAAGATGTTAAAAATTATCATAAATTAGCATAAAATTAAAGTTACTTGATTTTACTAGGCAGCTAATAGTCAGAGCAATGTGGCTCAATAAAACTCACACGCTGCTAATTTTCCATTAAAAAATAACAATAAATCCTTGCTCCAAGGAAACAAACAGAAGACAGAATAGTTGGGAACTCAAATAGGATTCCTACCGACTAGGTTATTAGTGAACAAGTCTTCTAACAGACAGGATTGAAATCAAGATGCCTATTTTCATGTTCCTAGATCTACTCCTATTTGTTAGTTTGTACTGAGGGACTAACGCGAAAAGGAAAGCTTCAGTTCCATGGAGCAGAGCAACCACGTGTCAAAAAGACATCCCTGATTTGCCCAGCTCTTGGGTCTCTAGTGTTTGCTTTTACATAAAGGAGCTATAATTTGGATTCAAAAGCTCTGCCCATGGGACTTACTCCAGATCCCAATCCTTTCAAAAAAGCATAAATATAAAATGAAAGGCCTGGGGATTACAGAAGCAATGTCCTGGGGGAAGGTGTACTGCTATGGGGTTCACATTCCACAGGGAGTGACTGCAAACAGGGATGATGACAAAGAAAAACAGAAGACCACAGAAAGGTGAAAAAAAGAAATCACTTAAAAAACCATGGGAGTAAAGGCAATGCCAATGCACTTCAGAAGAAAATCTACGGTGGAACTGATGAGGAAATGGATAGCATTTTCATGTCAGAAAGATCTTTGGCTTTCACTTACATTTTGAAAGATTTCCAACCAGTTCTGCTTGGGGAAATAAAAGAGGAAGAGAAAGCAGGTCAAGAAGAGAGTTAGCAAAAGATATCCATAGAAACGAAAATGAGTTATACAGGCAGAGTATTCTAGGATATTCACAAGATCAAAAGTCATGTACTCGGCAAGTACATTAATCAGATTTGTATCTTGATACGCAACGGCTCAAACATAAGATATGAAGAATTACGTATAATTGATATCAGTAGATTAGAGTTGAATAAATCAGTATCTAAACCATTTGTATTCCACATGCACTTCTGAGACATTCTAAAGCTTCTCATTGCTCTTATTCAGTCACATACTCACTAAGGGGTGAATCTGTGATCTACTCAGTTCAGTCGAGATCGGCAGTGGACATAACCGTCCTGGGTTTCAGGGGATAGATTTTGGCCAGCTGAATCTATTTTTGCTCACAGTTCTGGTTGTCATTCTAACTTTGTTACTAAAACAATAATAGACTTTTAAAACAAGCTCTTGCCCTGATGCTTGGAATAATTTTTGAATTACAGAGGGGAAGAAAAGGTATTTAAGAATTCTGTGTTCACTGTTACAGTGAGGGGAAATTTATTTCAAGTAATACCTTTTTTCCCCCCATGTTTTGGTTCAGAACTTCATTTCCAGATTTCCAGAAACTGATGTGTTTTTGGAAGCAGTGGCCTGCCCTTTCAGGAAAGTCCACGGGACAGTGTTCTAGAGCTTTTCAGCCTACTGACATGGACTGTTTTATTTGCTTGAAGGATCTTAACCATAGTTACACAGATAAAAGTACCATGCACAGATTCTTCTTAAAACACTTCTATTTGGCTGTAGCACAATGACACAATCACTGCAGAGGTATGTTTGGACTTCTGAAAGCCTGACTCCATTCCCACTGTTAATGGACAGGAGTTCTGCTGCTAGTGTCATCAGGAGCCAGATGGGACTCCCAGCAGCTGGACCTCAAGTTAGTAAGGAAATCATGTCCTTTGGCAGTTTTTGTGCCTCTGCCTTTCAAAGGGGTCTTGCTCAGGATGAGATGAAAGTGATTTTACCAAGGGTAGATACACCTCCCTTAAATTTCTCTACTTGGTTTCAAAAAAGACAGGTAATCACATTCTGTTTGCAAAATGGCAAAACCCTTGCTGGAAGATACTTACTGTACTGCACACAAGAGACAGGTATATTCCTTTGATGAACAAAACTGGAACAGGCTGCCCAGAGAAGCTGTGGATGCCCCATCCCTGGAAGTGTTCAAGGCCAGGCTGGATGAGGCTTTGAGCAACCTGGTCTAGTGGAAGGTGTCCCTGCCCATGGCAGGGGGGTTGGAACTAGAAACTCTTTAAGGTCCCTTCCAACCCAAACCGTTCTGGGATTCTATGAAAACAAACCTATGCAGAGTTTAAGTATCATCTTATCTATGTCTGATCCTCCTGGATGACAGATATTGTATACAGAAAGGTGGCAGTTTTGGTATGTAATTGGAAACACCTAGTTAAAAGATACGAAGAAAGCAGTACAGCTAAGTTGGGTTTGTGGATTTTGACAGGTTCCAGGTTTGCTAAAAAATAACTACACTCTTTTCTACTGCATAAATAACATGATTTCAAAGGGAAATTCAGGACAGTCAGAACTTTTAGCTACACATCAGCTGTTACTTAAAACCACTACAGACCAGCAGACAGGGGGATGAGCAAGTATACGAGAAGTGGGTGGTGCTCACTTGCTGTATGATGAGATTCTATCACGGATTATTGAGTTAAAAGTCAACAAGTTGGTTACGCTATTGACAGAAGCTCTTACAAAGGTACTTCACAGCACAACTGTATGCAGAGGACCACAGCAAACGCGAGTCATGAAGTGCAGCAGAAAGAGCACTTTGTCAGTAGCAACAGAAGACTGGAAGGTAAGACAAATGCATCCCTCAGTGTTTTGCAAAAAGAACAATCGAGCCAGCTGGTGTTTTGTCCTTTAGTTACTAAAGAACTCCTTCAGCTCCCAAGGATAACTTGTCCTGTCTGTTACAGGTGGGAAGGGAATGCAATGCAACATTTGGGGTTTGTTAAGCTGCTCATGCTAGTAAACAAGTAAGAACATTAAGAATATACAATTGGGAATTTATAAAAGGAAGTACCAAGCAGTTCCTTTATCTAAGCAAAAATAATCAATCATTGGTAATGTAAGCATATAATTTTACTTGTGCTTTGGCATCTATGCTGCACATGTTACTTATGTTTCATTTATTTGATCACTGC
Source organism: Eurypyga helias (assembly GCF_000690775.1). Lineage (NCBI taxonomy): Eukaryota > Metazoa > Chordata > Aves > Eurypygiformes > Eurypygidae > Eurypyga > Eurypyga helias. Next base: position 14,010 of record NW_010253869.1, read on the forward strand.
TTGAGTGGTTGCTTCAAGGGAGGAAAAAATAATAAAAATAAAGCCAACATGAGAAATAAAATCACCATAATGAAAGCTAGGCATGAGGAATAACCTAGTAATTGTCCTATACATTTAAAATGAAAATAATCATAAATAACAATCTTCCATCTTGGAAAAAAGGCACATAACTCATTCTTGTCACATCCCAATGATCAGGAGTGCACAAGGAACTGTGGCCTTAATAGCAGAAGAAGAATGGGTATTTTAATATCTACTCATGGTGAAGTAGGTGAGGTTTGTTAAGTGTTTCATTTTGGAGTGTTTTATTGGTTTTTTGGTTGTTTTTAATTTTTTTTCAAAATAAAGGAAGAGGACTAGCTCTGCCAGCACTGATGCTCTTGCTTTCCTAGGAAGAGGGAACATTTTGTCTTGGAAACTTGAGTCTAAAATTTTTTTACTTTGGGCAATTCCCTGGGAATCTTGTGTTTGCAATTTACAGAATACTGTGAAATTCCTTGAGAAATTACAAATGTTTGCTGAGAAAGAAGAATTGAAAAAAAAAAGGGGGGGGGAAAAACCCCAAGTAATTTTGCATTAAGTTTTATTTTTAACCTGCAATGATTTACAAACCCAAAGTATTTCTAACCAACACCACCGGAAATCATTTAACCTATTGCCTAGGTGTAAGAGGCATATAAATAAATTTTCAACCAGCCTGAAACAACAGCCTGGATTCGTTCTGGGGAAATACAAGCTAAAGAAGGCAGTTAAGTCTATGCTGTCCTCCATCCTGGTATTCCTGATGCATCAAGAGACACAGAGAATGGCAAATCCAGCCAAAGCATCTTTACTGGAATGGACTTTGCTCAGCTCTTCACAAATCCTAAAGGTTTTACCTGCTCCTTAAGGCTTCCCACCAAGGTGGCTGCAAACTCTTCTTCCCTCTTTTCAGCTCCCTCTCAGGTGCATTTGCTGGCTAGTGTTATGGGATGGGGTTTTCATTTGGCCCTCCCATCAGAACAGACCACTGAACAGCCCAATAAGTCCCGTTGATCAGGAGCAACAGCACCTTAATCCAGACAATAAAATGGGGAACCAGTGGAAAACGCACTGGAGACCAGAGCTGCATACACCCTGGATTCCCTGGGAGCCCATCTGAATGCTGATCAGTGGCCTCTGTAAGCAGTGGACATCTGGGGCAGAGGAAAAGGAAAAAAGGCCCAATTCATAAACATTACCAAGGATATAACCCGGACCAAATGACAGGCCTACGCCACACGGCTGGTGAGAGTCTTGGTGGAGTAAAACTCCACCAAGCTCACCTCAGTGACCTGCCCGCAGCAGGCAGAGGCAGCTTTGGCTCAGCAGGCCCGCTGCACTGCGGCTGGATGGCGACACAGGCACACACCGCTCATGCCTATGGGCAACCAAAGAAAATGACAGATGTCACGGTGGAGGCTGGCTGCTGAATGTCCTGAAATCCTAGTTCAGACAGCTCTAGTACTGTATCATCAGCTTCCAAGCTTCTGCTCTTCCAAAGGGTTGGGGTAGCTGCTAACACCTTGCTCATGTGGAAGGTGATTGATTATATATGAGAGTTTCTTGCACCTTGCCAAGAAGCACTGCCCACTTTGATAGAGACTATGGCTACTGAAGAGGACACAGAAGTCCTCCTCGGTAAACATTTAAAAGAGAGTTTCCAATGGGAAACATTACACAGCAGGAGCGAGAGCTCACCTTCAAAGCACAACCTTGCACACGTAAGGAAGGCACTACCAGCTTGGCTTGCTTTCATTTAATACCTTTATAAGCCAGTATTTCCTTTTCCACATATCCAGACTACCACTGCATTTGCTTTTAGATTCTCTCAGGGAATTGTATGGGGACATGGTCTGCCAAAAATACATATGATGGATCTCATGTTAGAGACATGCTACACGCTGTGCAGCTTTGAAGCGTTATTTTCCCCTGCTGTCTTCGGGTGGGTCTTGGACTTGTCAGCCACAACATGGAAAATATGGATGGTAAACAAGCTAAAAGTGGTGTGAATAAAGTAAATAAAAAGCTACTGTCAAAACACATCCAATTATGCTCTGCTGTGGAGATTTAACACCACAGGATGATTTTCAAAGTAAAAATAGTGTGGGATGCCTTTTCCATTCAGAGATTAGTTTGGAACGAAAGGCCTATTTGTGCAATTTAAGCCAAATGCACTACAGCATAATGATGCTCTCCACAATTGCTATCCTTTATTCATGGAAAGCGGTGGATTTATTGTGTTTGTTAAATACTTTTCAGTAGGTTTTTCTAATCCAAACTACTTAATTCAATCATACTTTATATATAAAAAATAAAGCAATTACAAATAATTACAAGGGAACAGCAACACATCGACACCTTGTGCTGGAATAAAATAAGCTAATACTTTCAGTCACACTCTTGAGGAAGAATAACGCAGTGAACTTCCCAACTGATGGGAGCTAACACATCAGGAATCACAGATTTCAGCATCTTAGTCCCGTGACATGGCTTTGGATTAGCCAAAATACTCCACGTAATTACAACTGCAAATTTAAGCCAAGATCAACCTTTTTGTTACTCTGTTTTGACACTAATGGCAGTCTGCACACAGGACAACGTACCGCAAGTTATTTGCACACAGTCTGCCCAGCAGACTTCCCTCCTGGTGAAAGCTAGAAGGGGAAATCAACATTCCTGCACCTGAACAGGTCTGAGAACACCCCCCAGCAGACCGACAGGAGCGTCTCCCTCAATGCAGGAATGACAGGTCTGTATGAACAGCACTCCTGCTCTTCACCGCAGCGGAAGGCAGCTGCACGGATGCCACAAGTCAGACACGGCAGGGCCTGTTCAGCCCTGTGTACCTGCGGAGAGGGGTAAGCACCACAAAACAGGGTGCCGTCTTGACAGTAGCTGGTAACAGAAGCATCCAGTTCCAAGAGGACCAGATGATGTTCTAAGAGGCGTAGTGCATCCAGAGTGACCTTCCTAAAGAAATTCTGAACCTTGTTATCCCTGAGAGCAGCAATCCAAAACTGCCTGCTAAAAAAACTAACTTCTCAAAAGCTTTCAAAGCCTCTTCTTCCTCTCCCTGGCCCCTCTTCAAGACTTAGAAGAGTGCATATTGCGGGAGCCCTTAAATATGAACAGACATCATGCAGACCAGGGATATACTCATAGCAAGCTATTTCTGATATTGCCTAAGGGTTGAGAAGAGAACAAAAAGAATTAGAAATGTCTGCATTAACTAATTAGAAATGCTTTTCTCCGAGACAGAACAAAAAGATTGTAAGCAAGAGAGGAGTAAACCCCCTCATTTCCCAAATCTACATTAGCAGGTAAAGATGCTGTTCTGCCTGCTGGGAAAAAAACGTGAGAAGAAGTCCTCAGAAAACGCATAAACTTTAACTGTATTCAGCCTTACAGCAGAGCAATGTGAAGATGGCTACTCAGAAGGAAATTTTCAAGTAGCCTGGAAGGAATAACAATTCTATCTCCTCCTTGAGTCAACCCTCATTATGAAACAGGGTCTCAGAAAAACTCAAGCGAGAATATTCAGACCACACTGTCTTCCATTTAGCTTGGACACCTCGTAAAAATAATATATATAATTAATGATCTAGTAGTCCCACAGCTCTGCAGTCCCCAGCGGAGCAGAACTGGCTAGAGCCAGCAGTGAAGCTACTGAAGATGGCTGATCTCCACTGCCAGAAAGGCCAGACTGATGGAGAGGCACTCTGCAGCCTCCTGGAGGATGACCCTCAGGGCTGCATCCCTTCAGCGTAGCAAATGTGAAAAACAGCTGAAACAGTTGCCCATCAAAAAATATGGATTTTATTCCAATTAGTGTCTTCCCCTCTATGCATTTTAAGCATCGAGAGTATATGAATGTCAGAGGTTCTCTCTCTCTCCATTTATTGGATGCACCCAAAGGGCTAGACACTGATTCTGAAAAGGGATAAATAAAAGGAAATGAGAAAAAAATCCCAACTAAAAAAAATGGAATAAGTAGCTATCAAGATACTTCATTTCACTGCCTTGCAGCCGTTTACTGAGATCAGAGGGCGTAATTGGAACAGCCCAGCAAAGCGGGGTCAGCACTAATTATGAACACCCCCTCCCCCCCGATTACCCAACTGCCTGAGCTGAAAGAGCTTTTGCAGCTACAGGGAGTTCTGAAAGGGAAAGGGACTGGCAGCACACTTGACCAAATTAATCTCTGTTGTGACTGACTGAAAATGGAGCTATACCTGAGGCAAAGTGTTCTTCCAACAATAAACCATCCCTGCTTTAAGTAAAGCAAACCACAGAACCACAGTTCTTATTGCCATCACTAGATGTCTCTTACTGCCCTGCTTTCTGAAAAAGTTCAGCATCTTCAAACAACATTTTACCCTTGAATGTTTCAGCATAACCTTGAAACAGAAACTGCAGTGAAAGAAACTGCCTCAGAAAGATCTAAGTTACTAACAAAACGACAGCTCTGTGTTTAGATATCTTTAAGAATTTTCTTAATATTCTTGATATTCTTCTCACTGGTATTTAATACAGGAAAAAGGTCTTCAGGAAAAGGGAGAGAGGAGCAGGAAAAAGCATTTGCACTTAGAAAAACAGGTCACTGTAGGAGGTTCTCACCATAAACTGCCTCCAGTTTGCTAGTGAAAATAAAACTGCTTTTCACAGACCAGAGTGCAACAGTCAGATGTGCCATGACTATGAGCCTGTCTTATCTTACAAAGAACGATGAACCAAGAATTCTAGGTGGCAGAGTTTTATTTCATTTAGAGTCTCAGAAGTATTAGCAAGCAGCAAAGTATCTGTTGATCAGAGCTTATCTATTCTTTTACATTCCCTGCAAAATACTGCTTTATTTCATAAAGATCCCGCAATGAGCCACTCTTACCTTACTGCAACAGCCATGCTTCCTATAGGGTTGATTGGCAATGGCCTGGCTCCAGGAAATATTCCTCTACTCAGAACTCGAGCTCCATTTTGTATCACTCCCGGAGGAACTAAAAAAACAAACAAAAAAAAGAACATTTTTTCTTTTAAAAGAAAAAACAGAAAAATGTAGGTGCAAAATGTGGAACTCGGGCTTTTCTGTGAATCCAGAAAACATTGAGAAAGGCTCATGTAGTATGCTGCTTACCTTGAACAGCTCAGCCTGAACTCCTGTGACTGCCATGCCATTTCCAGCGCTATTTTCATGGCAAAAGAATTAACAGGAACAAATGATAACATGGTTGTGGAAGCCACTGCCTGACCTAGTTGCTGCAGATCGCTCCTTGTACAACCGAATCACTTTTGGTTTGTAATCGCTGTTCTGGCATGTGCTTGGAGTCAAAACCAGCTATGAGTGTAGATGTAACTATGTCATCTACAATATCAAACGGCGACCCTTTACAGATAAACAGAAATATAAGCACCGCACTGCAAGAACAGAAGCCATAGCTTTTTGTCATCCCAGCCTACTTTCTGAGCAGCAATCTCTTGGCCTCTGTCTCCTGCAAAATAAAATATTAACTACAAACGTGGATTTAACAGAAGGGCAAGAGGAGAGGCTAAAATGGCATTAGCTCCATACCACTAATTAGCTCTTCTCTCTTGCCACCCATGACCTCTGTCACCCAGCCCGACAGCAGTCATGTGCCTTCTGCACACGGCTGGGCCGCAGCCGAGCCTCCCCTGTCCCAGGCGTCACGCTGACGCCACTGACACCACGCTGCACGGGAACGGGCCGCTACAGATGCGAGATCTCACTGGGGCCTTGTAACTCGGCCGTGTATCAAAGCCTGCAGCCCTGGCCAACAAGATTTCAACCTACAGCCGAGTACTTCCCTTCTATCCAGGCACGTTTGTGCGCTGCTCAACCAAGGCAGCCAACTCCCAGCTGAAGGAACAGCAGAGGAAGAACTGTCATGGCACCCTGATGGAAGAGAATGTCCTTCGCAGGTCCTCAGCATTTTCCTCCTCCACTGTGGGACGCAGGATCACGGAACACAGCTCTTATCCTAGGCACTTACCAGGGACTTATGCCTAATGCCATTTATTTGCACAGCTATCATGTCCCTCCAGGATGGAACAGTAACCTCCAACAGCCCCAGCCCAAACATCAGCGTCCACAGTCAGCCAGTTGGCTTTACTTCAAGTCATCATTTACACCATAACTTCCCCTGATGGGGAATGTCCAGAAAGAGAAGGATGATCATTACTCTGGAAGTGATATTTTTACACATGCAGAGATTATATAAATACTTGAAAGACAAATGTAAATCCTATCACTTTATATACACCCACAGAATTTTATTTTTAAACAAATTACAGGGAGCCTAGAAAAATCATTCAGCCTAAGAATCAACACTTTACATGCCCAACTTCAAAACGCTCACACCCAAAAATATTAGCGTATTCTGAGTCAGAGAAATACAAAATCAGAAGTAGATTATCTCTAAGTTACTGAGGTACATTTCAACTCCCTATCAACACCAAGCCAGATCCACACCTCCCTTCCTGCTGTCCTGATGCTCACTTTGCTTCACTCCAGACCACATAGATTAGTTCTGGGAAAATAATCTTCTTTCTCCTGCTGTTGAGAGCACATCACCCCTCTAATCAAATCCTGCCACTGTGTTACACCCACCCTTGCTTCTGAGCACCTCTGAAGAACAGGTCACTTATATTTAGGTGCTTAAGTACAGCCTCAAATGGCTAAAATTACAGAACCTACTTTATGACAACTAGGGTCAGCTTTCATTGACCAAAATAATGTAAAAACTGCTTTTTGCTATTTATACTCCACTACTTCGTACACTTTTCCCTCCAGTACTAGATTATGAGAAATCGATCAGATCTGTTTCACTTGGGAGACACTATCAGGCTTTCAATGCTCCAATGCTCAGGTCTGAAGATCTTGCCGAGGAATGTTATCTTGCTAAGAACTCCCAAATCTGAATTTCTTACTATATTTGTTTCAACACCATGACCTTAGGATGGCCAAAATACCAGTGTCATGAAAGAAACACAGTCTGCTCAAGGATATGGCTGACCTAAAATGCACAGATAACAGGTAAATTCAAAGCAACGGATAAATCTGCTAAATATCAGAAGATCGATAAAAAGACATCATTTCCAAAGGGCACGGTTTTTGCAACAGGCTTTCAACAGGGACAGATTTTGTGCTGCACTACAGAGTTTCTCTGCGTTTACAAAGTCCTGTTAAAAGAAACGAACCAGGAGTTTTGACCAAGAAAGATCTGGGAATTTTCTCCTTATTGGGACACTAACCATAGAGTTTCATACTGAAATGAAACACTTAGGCACACGCAGAGCCACATGTCAGTCAGCTATGGATATTGCCTAAACAGATACACGTGTAAAACTTGACAGCAAACACACTGAAAGTTCTACCACAAAAAGAGAGCAACAGGCTCCTTGATGCCCAAATTGTTCTTCCCATGGTTACCTAATTATCCCGGTCTGCTGCCAGAACTAGCTGATGCTTCTCTTATCTTCTCTCCTCTTCTACCCTCTCCTTCTGCCTTATTGACAACTCCCATTGCTTCTTTAAAAAAATCCCGTCTGGTTCCCCACCACTCCTCTAAAAACATTGTCTCACATCCTGCCTTTTTTACCTTCCCTGAGTTTCCTTTTTTCCTGCACTCGTATGTATATGAACTATGCTGCTAAGTCTCACAGCTTAAGACTTTCTATATACCGACATCCTCACATCTGGACTGGAACCCATCCTCCCATCTTCTTCGACCCCCTGCAGGTTTGTTAAGTCACAGCGTGCTATTCAGGAACACTCTCTCTGAAAGCTTCACATTTAAAAATACTCTCTTTCTCCCCCTCACCTTCCCTTCAGGAATTAGCTGTTGTTTTTTAAAAAATAGAAGTTTTCTGCCCTCTGAAAATATCCCCCAAAGAGACAACCTGGTACCTACTCTTGCCTATGAAATTCACTTCAATTATGTCTCCACCACTCAGAGTAACTATTTCAGCTTGCAACAGCAGTGTTACTGCTACGGATTTTTATTTTTGCTTCCTAAAGCTCTCTGAATTAGGCTGCAGCAGTACCACTCCATCACTAGCTAAATCACGCGGACAGACAGACGGAAAGGTTCGATGAAGGGATCAACTAAAGGAGGACTCTGGACAACGCAGTGTATCCTTTCAGTAAATGCCTGAAACCATGATGAAAAAAAAAAAAACCACACCACAACTTTTGCTGGTAAATTAGACACTGTAGCACTCTACACCTAAAATGAAAAGCAGGATCAAGGTAATTCAGTGGTAGAAGGTATTAATTTCCAGTTATCCACATAATCAATGTGTCACTCACTGTAAGGCCGATCTCTATTGCTCATGCATCTCTACTTACAGTATTTAAAGCATCAATACTCAGCCTTCCCAAAATGACAGTAATTACTTCAAAAAAACCCCAACCCCTATCTATATAAGCTGCTAATACACTGTCCCTGGTACCCAGACACTCTCCCTGCCTTTGTGCAGGCTGTATGAAGATGGCTACTTATTATCCAAGGAATTATTTCCACATGTTGGTATTTCTTAAGGGTTGTGGATTATTTACTGGAAAATATGTGGTGCTTTTATTCCATAGGTGCATTTGTGCCTTACAAGCTTTAATTACGTCTCAAACCCCTACTTTGAGGTGAGGTATTTATATTTCAGATTGAAGAGTCAAGGTGTGGAGGTAAGATAATTTACTCTAAGCCGTATCATCAATCAGTGCCAGTCTGGACTAACACCTTACAGTCCAGATTCCTCTTTTCTAATGCTGCTTTAACCAACAGCACAGGCAGGTTACATGGTTCCCAGTTCCTAGACAGAAGTGTGAAATGTAATTCACACCTTTCCTGTGCAAGTGCCGAGAGACCGTTTTGTCTGAGAAACTCGGCTGAAGAAAACAATGCAAAAAGATCTGTGCGCTTCTTTGATAAAGGTTCCCTCTTTCACAAAACGTTCCTAGTGAAAGGCAGAGAGTCTGAAGCAACAGAATCATTATTCACCTTTCAGCTTTCACCACTGCTATGTTTTCAAGGAGGCACTGGACCTCATTCTGCTCTCAGGAAGCTTAAAACCCAGGAAATACTTCCACTGGAGTACAGCTAAACCGTGCACAGAGAATCTGCCCCTAATCTGCAGCATCAACAGGGAAACGATTTTTGGATCATGCTGCTCTGGTGGAATTCCACAGCCTGAGTAGGATCTGCCGGCACGTCAAGCCTCCACTGGCCAACTGCAGAGAGAAGCAATGTATCCAACATCACAAATCAAGACTGTATCTCTGAAATTCTCCGAGAAGGAAAATAATTTGTCTTTTGCAGCAAACTCTCACATTACAGTTTAACAGACAGTAAGGTGAACGCCACGTAGGAGAACACAATCTGAATCCATCACGACACTACGTTCATACAGTGTTAAAAATGTCCAAAAGAGGCCCTAAAAAATCCAATGTTGTTTTGTAGCCCGTACTCAGCCTCTGGAGGTGGAAATCAGGTAGATGGCCACACGATTAGCCCACAGCCAGTGCAGGACCGTTTTAATTCAGAGCATGGTCTCATGCGCACATTAGCCGAGTAGAATATCCCAAACTGTGGACTTTTCATCACATCCCTCAACAGGTAACATCCGTAATCTCTCACTTGCAAGTGCGCATGTGGGTGAAGCAAACCTCTTCCGTCTCATCCGAGACCTCCGCAACAATCAAAACCATGTTAGACTGGGTCCTTCCCTGCAGATTCGATTGTCTAACAATGCAAAACGAGGAGGAAATACTCAGTAGACAGAGCCTTCAGACACACTGATACCCCAACAGCTCACTAAATAAGGAAACCAACCTCTTGGTCAAATGTTGGCATGTGGAAGTTAAATATCAGTGCTGAGAAAGGTTTGTTATAAATCAAGGAAACTAGAAGGAAAAGAACATGCTTGTTACCCCTTATGTCATCTGGGAAAAAAGCATACCCTTCATTAAACTGTCTAGCTCAAGGTAGCCAATATTTAGACTAGTGAGGAAGACTGAACAGAATTTATTGAAAAGGAACATTAAACAGTGGAATATGAGGGTAAGAAGGTATCTTGTAGAAACAGACTGGTTCTCTGCCTCTTCTGTCATCATGTGGCACACGCATTTATCTTAGTGGTCTCTTCCTTGACCCATCTCTTGTAGCACAGAAGAAATCACTGTTGACAAGAGACACTAAGTTTCTGCTAATATTTGTCAGCTTCAGCTTTTTTCTGCCAATCTCTCTTCCAGGACAGTGTTCAGCAGAATACTTTATCTCAGGCTACAAGAACTGCAAATAGAAAATTGCTAATGATATATAATTGATGGGACATCAGAAGTTGCCAAAAGCAAGTGTTATTTGCCAAATGTGGGACTTTATTCACTTCAACTCTCTTATCCCAGGCATAAATTTGATGCCATCTGCCTAACTTCTTGTGTTTTACTGCTCAAGGACGATTTTACAGCTCTTAAATTCCATAGTCTGTAGTCCTGACAAACTGCAAATCAGGGATGCATGCAACAAGCCATTTACTCCAAACAAAACTTTTAGGCAGGGGGAGAGAAGTGTATCCTTATAATCCTACCACACTCGTACCCTGTCTAAGGACATTTAATAAAAATCTTCCCAGTTATTTTTTTGTGTAGTTAGAAAACCACTGCTAGCGATCCTTCCATTTTGGTGACACTGGAACTACTCAGTAACAAACCAAAGCATGCTTCTAAATCGAGATATGAGGAGTAGGGAGAAGGAAGTAGAAAGTATTTTATGAAAGTCAGTTTGCTTTTTCAATTCTCTTTCCTCACTTTAATGACTTAACACTGAAACACTGAAGTAAAAAAAAAAATTAAAAAAAAATCCCCTCTCCTCTATGTTGAGGATGCCATTCTCCCCAGAATCCCAGCAACTGGAATGGAAAGTTTCAACCCTACGAAAAAGGGTTTTTTTGCAGTTTTCACTCTGATATAGAATTATCAGCAAAAATAGCTTTATGAAACATTTATCATATTCTGATATAAAAAGTTAGGCTGGAAGCTGTCTAATAAGTTGTGACTTGTCCACAAGGAGTACAAACAGAACTTATCAAGTTTCATATACAATAAAACTGTCCCAAGAAAACAGCATGTTCTATTTGGTCCCCTTTGGAGGATTTCTGCCTGTTATTAAGGCAATCCTCTATCATTTTTTCTCTTGATTCCTGTAAATCTATCTTCCACATATGCAATCCATTTGCATTAGCTTAAAAAGCAAATTTCCTCGGGATACAATTTTCCAAGTACATAGGTACAGTTTTAGTAGCTCTCTTTAGGGAATTCTCCTCCCACCAAGTTTAAAATATATGGATCTACTCTGGGGTTTATATGCTTTGAGATAAAGATCAGTAAAGATTTCCAAACAAGAGAGACACTGATCTCGCCCTCGGAAGCCTGCTTTTTAAGAAACACTCAGCAAAGCTCCATGCTGGATACTCCCAAACATCTTTCCCAACAGCACTTCAGCCTCCTGTAAGGAAACACCCCCAAAACCAGTGTTGCAAAGTCTCCTGAAGGCCACCACCTTCCAGCTAACCTGGGTGAGCAGGGGTGAGCAGTATCGCAAACAGAAAATTGATGTTCAGAGCTGAGAGGTCTCTCAGTTTCCTGGTTTCTACCCAAAACCTTTCGGCAAGCACTGTTTATAGCTGCTTGCAGTATTAAACTTCAGCTTGAGCAATGTACTTACATTTCCATGCAATTCCTAAATTACATAGCAATGGGCAAAGGACTGCTCATGAATTCGAAGCTCTGTACGATATCGCTGAGTCAGGAGCCTCCTGAATTAAATCAAGATTTCCAGTATAATCACTTTGTCTGCAGTACTGTTTCACTAGCAGCAGCAATGCACAACACACACTCCCTTCTTACTGGTCCTTCCCGAAGAGCAAATGGTTCCAAGTTCAGAACGACCTCACCAATCCAGAGGGTATTGCTCCTGAAAATGCGTACAGTGACTCGAATCTCAGGAAGTCCAAACACGCTGCAAAACCACGAAAAGCAGCCTCCGTTTTATTCACGGCAAAACAGAACGGTTTGGCAAGACTAGATGTCGTGCCCAGGATGCTACACTCTGAGGAGTCGGGAATGCTGGAGTGACAGCTGGTAACATTTACTTTCAAGACACCGGTAAGAATTAAAATATTGAAAAACTTGACAGTTGTACAAAACTACCCCTTGGGCTTCATCGAGTTAGTAGCCATATCTTCCAAACTGAGCTTTGCCATGTGGTCTCCTTGCTCTCTGTCCTCTCTGTGCATTAGATTCCCATCAGGGAAAACAGGCCCAGAAATTTGACGCAACTTGTCCAAGATGGCCCAGTTCCCTGCAGCTTAAAATACAGTTTTCAATGCAAGTCACGTATTTTGGAATGAATATTCATGTACTAATAAAATCCAAAGTGTTTGCAACTGGTGATAGATGCGACTGAAGAAAGCACGGGTTTGAGTTGCTGTTTCTTTTTAGACATAATCAAACCATTCAAAACTTGATTAAATACAATGACTTCAGAAACTGAAGCAAATCAAGTATTAAAACTATGTTCCTACATGCCCTTTCTTAGCATATCACGGTACGTTTCATGCTTTACTCTTGGTGTCAGCCAGATTGATTGTTCAGTGGAGTCTTGCACAGAGCTGGCTACTTTGAACCACTGCCTTTAGTTACAATCTAACAAATATTTGGGCTGTGAAAACACTGCAAAGTGTTAATATTTTAGAAATCGATTTCTGATGTCAACACCCCAACCACAATTGTGTTATTTTCAACCGTTAGTGAGAATGTGAACAATAAAGTTCATGAATCTATAAAGTAAAATGCCCCCAAACACAAAAAAATCTTACAACGTTTTACTCTTTTATTCTGCCATTTTTTCTGCATTAAAACTAAAGCCCGGTGTGATGGGAGTAAATGGTAAGCAGTGTCTGTGCCATCTCAGACACCATTTCAAGACTTCATATAAAAGCACAAGCTGATTTTAGAATTCACGTGCGGTTGTTAGCAGTGTTGTACACTTGGGTATGGAATTTTAAATGGTCATTTAAAACTGTAAAGTTAATTAATCAATCTGTTACAAAGTAGGAATAGTTTACTCTGGATTTGCTAATGTCACTGAGATGGAATTCCTTTCTGATAGACTATATTAAAAGAAAAATTTAATGAGACTTTGAATGATGGCTGTAGCTAACTTCATCCTAAAGATGCTTTTAGCACCCACATTGCCTGGACGAGCACGGATTTTTATCCTGCTTGAAAGGTAGCTTTGAATTCAAGAAGATGCCTCCAAAGTCAAAAGCCAACACACGTAACCATCCACACGAATGTGAATCCAGACTCTGTTACAATGTACTGTGGAGGTATCCATGTTTAACAACGATGGTTAAATGTTTGTAGGCAAAGGCCTTAACGGACCGGAGTGTTATACTTTCTGACTCGTCAAATTGTGAACACCGTGAAATTACACTCACGTTCTGCCTCCATCTGACTGGCTGTGCTGTGGAAGCAACAGGCACATTCGGAGTCAGACTCTCAGACCAAAAGGGTGTTTTCAGACAGGTATTAACACCCGTGGCCCAACTGTAAACCGTGTCCCTCCCTCTTCAAATCTTGTCATCAGAAGATGGGGCATTTTGCAGCCCTCATGGCTTGAGCAGACACTTGACACCACGGTCTGATACGATGCACAGAACTCTAAATCTCCAAGGGGTCAAACAGTACCAGCACTCTCACTGCCCCCACCGTTCACAGCTTGATTTACATACCACTGTAGGCCCTTGACAGAGCAGAGAATGAACTGTGAGCTTCTAGATGATGCTCAGCATTGCAATGAAATTTTTATAGCCCAATTGCCTTTTATTTGAGAACTAATTTTAAATGTGATTTTTTAATGCAATTTTTTCTTAATGTGCAGAAGTAATCAATTTGCTTCAAGCTGCCTAAGATTTTCCCAGATACGTGAGACCCAACCACAATTCATAGGACACTATGATTTACTTTGTGACCACCAAGGTCACAATAAAAACTTCTTCCCTTTCCTCCTGGCACCTGCCAAGCCTAGCCAGCGTTTGAAAGGATTCAGGAACTTGGGAGGAGAGCCTGCAGTTCAGTTTAAAGGCACAGAAGAAGGCCTCGTTAATGCGGAGCCATCTTTCTGCTTTCATCTCCCTTGCGGCCATCAAGGAGGCAGCAATGTGAATGAGGAGCCATCTTTCTGCTTTCATCTCCTTCTCACTTTTGACGTCCTGACACAGCAGCCCACTGGAAGGTGACACGGGGGGAGGGAGATGTCAAACTCCTAGAAGGCTAGAATTTCCTTCCCCAGGGCAACCTCTACAAACTAAAATAGTAATAAGCCATTTGCCAACCTGCAAGCTATGATCTCTACGAAATGAGTGCCCAAGTCTCCAAGTCACTTCCACACAAACACCTGCAATGCTGGCAAACGTGTGCCTGTGATAGAAATCTGCAGTTTAGTACATGCACCTTACTATGGATGTCCTCCCTTTCTTGTCTGCAATCCTATCCTGCTTCCAGTTCCTCCAGGAGGTCAGATTATTCTGTGTTTTCCCCATCCTTTTCCATGTACATACTGCTTTATGCCTCCTTCCCTCTATTACACATCCTTTCACCCCTGCACTCTCATTCTACCCTAACTTCTTTTCACCTTTCCCTGCCCCACAAATCTGGATTCTTTAAATTTCTGATCCCTTGAGGATCTCTCATTTTAATCTTTCCACTCAGCCCAGTGATAACCTCCTCTCCCTGATAAAATCTTTCTTTTTTCCTACCTATACATAGCTGGGACGGCTCACCCTTTTAACACACACAGTCTCTGAGGGCTGTTCAGGAGAGGAGGACAAGGACCACTCTTCTCCCTTTCCACAACAGACATTTTCTTGGTACATCCCGCTCTCCCCGGGGAGGAGCTTCTCGAGGCTTTTCTCTGGCAGGGTCACAAAGCAGGCTGACAATAGCTTTCCTTGGCTGCACAGGAAACGCTTTGATGGCAATCGACTTTCTTCCCAGGCAGAGTATCAAAGTGTGAATCAAGGCTTCCCCTGGAATTTGGATTTGGTTGCCCGAGCTAGAACAATAGTGGTGATGCTAGACAGGCTTGATAATGGTTTCTATTTTAACTTCTGCCTTTATTTTTTAGAGCTGCCTGTCACTTGGCATTACTACCGTGCTTGCTGACCAGCAATATGTTTGTTTGCCTGTACTCCCTGCTTTTGTGCAGCTGTATTCCTCTACGGATTCCTCTAATACCTTCACTGCGAGCTCTGTGGGGCAGGATGATTCCTGCACTGTTTGAGCAGCCCAGTACAGCGGGGGCCAAGGCCCCTTCAGTGCTGTTAATACACAGCATCAAAACCTCGGCTCTGGTCACAGAACAAGGACAGTACTGGCAGGAAATGAGACCTTTCCTTGCTCCCCGGAGCCTGCCTACTGCCTTCCATCAGACAGAGCGAAAAAGCAGACTGGGCAGGATGTGTGCAAGGAAGGAGTTGAACCAGTGCCCAAGTGAATGGAAAGTATCCAGATGGCTGTGGTAACTCACACGATGGGAGTCAAATCAAAACAAAATGAAAACAAAACCATATGCCATGTACCCTTCGCTCTCTTGCTCTCTTTCTCTCCCTGCCTTTCTTCTGGCTGTTGCCCCAGGTCCTTTTATCAGTATGGAGAGTAGTACGTTACTCAATTAGTGTATGTCATGAATAACAATAACCCCTCTTTTACATCAGAGATCATGGATTATTATTATTCATGTAACAGAGAATGTAAAATGAACCACAAAATTATACTCATGTAAAGGTCAGAGGAGTGTTAAGGGTCTACAAGGGAAGTTATATTTCTTCATTATATCCTTCTTTTTATCTGGTACGCTGTATACTTACAAAAAAAGAATATTAACTTTACACGTCTATGTTGCTATATGCTATAGAAATATCTACTCACAACCTGCTTGTATCTCAGGGGGAGTATTCAAAAGCATCATGGCAGTGGCAGCATCAATGTCAGGATCTGGAAAAATCAACCAATAAATACATTATTTACAACTGGGCTAATCTTTGTGCCCCCGTTGCTAAACTACAGGTTCAACCAAATCTCTGCAGTGAAAACGTGTATGAGCTCATTATTCAGAGAGCTCGTTGATCACACATCGAGTTAACCCCAAATTTTCACGTGATCCCTTTGCTACTATGAAGTAGAGCGCAGTGAGGAATGTCACCAAACCACACTCATGTATGCATGATACCTTTGCTGTCAGCCTCATGAATTCGCTGTTTAATTCTGTGGAGAGTATTTAGATTTCATTACAAAGGATCTGTGAAAGCAGGTGCAACATCACAATTTGGAAGCAACACACAGGGATGAGCTGACAGCAGAGCGGGAAAGCGTAAGGAACACCTACACCTGAGCAAGTACAGAAGATGACACTCGAACATTTTGATTTGTCGATAAGGATTTCTGCAATGTTTGAGAGAGCTGGAAGCCAAACTGCCAAAATTAAGACAAGGAAAAAAAAAAAGAAGAAACTAGCATTTCATTGAAGCACCAACTTATTTGCATCCTCATCCATTGTCACTTTAATATAAGCAAAAATCATCGTCTGGCTGCTGTTATTCTTAAATGGGTTTCTGAATCCCTCACGAACAGTCAGTTGACAGATGGTAAGTTACAGAGACAGAACAAAATATGATCCTTTTATAACTATATTCGCTTGCTTCACACGCAGCAGCTCGGCTGCTATGGCAATGTAGGTAGCTATGACAACAGTAAACAACCCCACAACGGCCACTGAATAAGCTGAAAAGAACATCTGCCCCAGCAAAGCGTCCCAGCTGCCCTGGGGCGCAACTTGCTAATGGCGCAGCCGTGCCGTGCGACGGAGAAAGCCGCCGATGCCATGTCCAACTAAATGAAGTGTGCAATTGAGGCAGACACAAAAACGCCTGCCCTGGTCGACTGCTGCCGCCACGCCGCTAAATGGAAAGACTAATGAGGATGCGTTCGTTGCTTGAGTTTCGGGGTTTTTTCAGCTTGTCAGTATTTATACTAAATTACATAGCAAAAAAATCAATTTACTACTAATAGCTTCATGGCACTTTATTTTGGCTATTCGGTCAGAAAATTACTTTTCACCGTTAAAAATACATATATATATAGCACCTTCATATATTTCAAATCTATTTCCAGGAATATGACGTGGTATAAAGCCCTACAATCTATTAACAATACAAATGACGTAGAGAGGATTTCAATATCTGCTTAAGCAAAATAGAAATTCACTTGACCAGTTAGGAAAAACAAAAAGGATCCTTTTTTGTTAGTAAGTATGTACTACTTCTCTGTGAATAGCTGGAAACACACTTCTAATGGCTACTTTGTTATTCAATTCCTGAAACAGTAAACAGAG
>NW_010253869.1:31750-32328 GCF_000690775.1 Eurypyga helias
GTGCCATTTCCAGCCAGCTTCACCCCGAGCACGTGCCATGCTGCAGGACTGAGTCCACACATCACACAGCAAGAGGTTCCCCTTACTCAAACTGAAGATGCATAATCTATCTAACATTAAAAAACAAGACAAAAGGCAAAGAAGCCTGAGAAATAAAGCCAAACCAAACCAGAATTCTTCATCTCTTTCATACCATAAAATCAGAAGATGATTAGAAGTTGAATTTACTGTATCATAACACATACAGCCAACGTCAGCACTGTTTGGGGCCTACAAGGGTGCTGGGAGAGGACTTTTTGCAAGGGCCTGTAGTGACAGGACAAGGCGTAATGGGTTTAAATTGAAAGTGGGGAGGTTTAGGTTAAATATCAGGAAGAAGTTCTTTCCGGAGAGGGTGGTGAGGCACTGGAACAGGTTGCCCAGAGAAGCTGTGGATGCCCCATCCCTGGAAGTGTTCAAGGCCAGGCTGGATGAGGCTTTGAGCAACCTGGTCTAGTGGAAGGTGTCCCTGTGGCCCTTTCCCCACAGCCGGTGTCTTCGTGAAGTCTCTTCCACGCAGATCCTATCATGTCTAGCAG
>NW_010253869.1:32529-43932 GCF_000690775.1 Eurypyga helias
TAAAAATAACTACATACAAAGTTTCAGAATTTAGAAAATTAAGTATTTAAATGAATGCATTCTGGTTTCTTTTTGCTAATTAAAGCGAGTGGTGAATTGACTGCATACACAAACTGTGTGTTTTGCGTTTATTTTTTGCTAGAGGAAAGTAGAAGATGCCCAACTTTCCCAGTGGAAGAGGAAAGTAAGGAACAACAAAGAGGAAGGATCATGGGTGCTGTATGAAGAAGGAAGAGTACGTCCAAGCGTCAAACAGCCAACAATCAGAGTGTGACAAAAATCGCCAGCAGCCGCAGCTCTCCCTAACAGACGAGTGCTGTCTGCACACGCAGTGCTTCACCCAACAACCTGAAGGGTGCTTGGCCCCACATCCACCACGCGTCCTTCACACATCAGAAAGAACCTGGAAGAAACCCTGAGCCCTTACACAAACTCCAGAAGGCAAGAAAGCACACATCCCAACCCAGTTCAAAGCCAACAAGGGGCAGGAGCTCCACCACAGCTCCAGCGCCTTCCCTTGCAGTGGGAGCCTACTGTTATTTTTGGAGCATTGCTTCCAAAGACAAAACTGCTTCTGATGAAGATGGTACCAATGAAGGGTAACTCACAAACCTCACCGCAGAACAGTTGGCTGCATGTTAGATTCAAGCCCCTATTCAGCAAAGTGTTCAAAAGTGAACACCGAATCGGTAAACAGCGTTTAGTCCTTTCACTGAGAAACTACCCTACAATTTATCACTCTGTGGAATTATGATCTAGTGCCTATCACCAAGATGTGCTTTGAGCAGAACTCCACTCTGCACGTTAGCTGTACAGATCAGAATCTGTCCTGCACAGACATGAGACGAGGCAAAACAGCATGAAATATTTTGGCATGAGATTACATACAAACATTCAGCAAGGCAGAGGATAACCCTCAGGTAGCAGAATGTTTATTCTAGAATTGACAAAAAAATCATTAAGAACAGGGTACCTGAGAAAGCTGGATGTAACAGCTGTCCTTTTATGATGTTTGTGATCTCTGATCCGAGCTAATTTCATAGAGAGAGGAAGTGTTTTCTAGTAATTCATATTATTTTGATATATTTATTTCCAACTTTGATCTGATTTCACTGAATGCTTCAAATCCATCCCCTTCCAACTAAATCGCAATAAAAATTAGGATAACACAGTCCCCCTTGATTTTGCTATAGAGTATTTATTTTTACAGCCATACTATAACATTTTTAAGAAAATAGCAGTTGAAGCAGTTCAAAGCAACCATGGCCTGAATTTTCCAGCACAGATGCCTAGAGAAAGGCACTTAAGACGCATATTTAGGTACTACTAAAATGTTACTGCCAAACGACGTAAAAAATATAGTTAGTAAATAAACTCCACCATCTGTACACTACAACCATTGCCATGTTATCTCATCAGGAAGGAATTTATAAGATCTTCTTTTAATTTAAAAGTTACTACATCTAGTACAGAACTATTTTTGTAAAGCACTTCACCATTCAGTATGCTAGCTTTTGGCCCCTTCCACTTCTGCCTCAGCATCCTCCACTGCCTTTTTCCATTGAAATGCTCTACTCTAGCTGGAATGCATAAAACTTACTGCCACTGTACTCAGAAGATAAAAGTCCAGTTTATGCCTTTTCTACAAGATTAGCTTTTTTTACTCCCTGCCTCAACTCCTAGCACAGCCCACTCCTACACATTTTTGTGATCTGGTTCTTTGATATTTTCAATTTTCAGTAGCAGGAAAATGTTGCAAAAGCAACACACTGTCTTCCACCTTTTACTTTTGGGCTTATTAAACTGCAACAGAGCAAATAGCAGCTTGCCCCTATTTAACTTGTCTGTTAATAGATGTGCCTTTTCCCTTCCCACATCATGATGGATAACCTTGCTATGAGTCAGGTTAGGTCAAAGACAGACAATAATTAATAAAGGCTTTTATTCCCTGTTTGTTTCCCCCCACCCCCGGGATTTTTTTTTTCCTATTTTTAATTTATTTTGCCTGATGACAGAATAAGAAGATTGTTGTTAAAAAAAAGTGCAAAGTGCAAGATAGAAAGAAATACCTGAAGAAAACTGTAAATACTGTAACTCTATCAAACTCCTTGGTGTAGGATGCCACTGAGTCCACTTCTGAAATATTTAAATAATGTTGAGTAGAGCTCTTAAAATAAACAGAATACTTGTGGAAGCGTACGGTCAATCAATTGGATTCAGAACCAAGATCTTGGGAAGAAACAAGAAATTATATTCATACCTCAACAGTGCACGAAAGACCAAGAATGAGAATTCTGGAAGTTATATAACAGAGGCCAGGAGGAAGCAATTTCACTAGCAATACAAAACTGGTCTGGCAGTCACAGTGGTTCTCCCACTCCTTTGAAAGGATCTAGTATGAGACACAGAAGAAGAAAGGTACGGGTCTAAACGAACCAACAATTTTTCCTGGTTTTCTTTTTTAAGTTCATTTCCGGCACTGCCAAGTAAACTATGTCACAAATTACTCTGAGAGGTCTAATTTTCAAAAATACAGAACATTTGTAACAGAAACTTTCTTCCCGCTCCTCTGCTTTGTTAAATTTGTATAATCATGAAGCTACATATACAATTTCCATTCTCTAACAATACCATTTTATCAGCTGAAAAACTGTACAAACATTTACAACATATATTCTAATTAAAAATATCAGCTTTAATAAAAAGAAAGGTAGGAGAAAGAGTTACAGAAGGTGTTACACATGCCCAAACTCAAAGAGGTTCATCTATCATTTGGAAAGCTGTAGGAAACTGAAACATATCATCCTGACTCTTCATTTCAGTAGTAAGATTAAGATCAATTAACTGTGAAAAGAAAGACTCACACCAACACTGATATGTATTTTACCAGTACAATATAAAAATCTTTTAAGAAACAGCTGACTAGAGAGACCTGAGATATACATCTTATACATGAAAACAGCATATTATCATACATTCTCTGCATAAGAACAGGGCAGAGATGTTTACTTTGGTTTTGCTCATTTTAAAAATAATACCATCAAGATTAATTTTCAGTGCTGAAGGATGTGAAAATAAAATTTACCCATCACAAAGGCAACAGTAAAGTCTTTTTTGACTGCATCCCACCTTTGCAGCTTGTAGTACTGAACAGAAAACATCGGCTGGAGAAAGCACTGGCCAGTGAGCCCAGCACAGGAAAGAAACAATTTGCTATTCCACCATGTACTCACCTAATTTGAGATCCAGAATTTCAACCATCTTCTTAACTGCTTGCTGTAGCCTCAGCTTCTACAGTGGAAGACGGGATTATGAGGGCTGTAACTCCTGGCTGCCATACAGCTAGCACACGTAATTTTTTTGACCACAGGATACACACACACACACAAACACACATGCTCTTTCTCCCCAGTTGTGCAGATGTGTGTTATCTCTAACTGGGACATCAAGGTCATCATTGATCAAGCTCAAGCCTTCATCACGTCCCTGCTGCTAATGATATTCTCTTCTTCCAGAGAAGTGGGAGGATAGCTGGCAGGAGGAAGCCCTCTACGAAACTCTGACCATTTAAGACCAAATAAGCCATACCTATTGTCCCATGCAAGTGTTTATTGTAAGCACTGATTTTCCTCTCACGCTATTTCAAAATACATTTGTGTCCACCAGACCTCGAGAACTGAGTACGCCTTTCAGTCCAGGGAGCGCAGGACACGCCGACTGGAGAAGCACCAATGCATCTCACATAGCCCAAGTAACCCTTGGGAAATGCCTACAGTACCCCTCTCCCTCAGCCACTGGTTCTGAAAACAAAGGGGAAAAAGTCAGATGAACATGAAAACAACAGTGAGAAAGGTATTTCAGGGATTTGAAGGAAAAAAATGCTACTAATGATGAGAAAAGGAGTCAGGCATGTGACAGTGCCAGTGAAAGGACTGTATATAGTCTAACTAGGGAACCAACTGCAGTCTAAAACCAAAAACAAGAGCAGAAAAGGTGAACGAAACCCCCAACAGCTGAAATAGCTGTGTGCTAATAACACAGGCAGACTGACATAATAAAAGAGGAACTCAAGGTACTGGTGTTATTGCAGGAAAATTCACAAACAGGGTGGAACAGCAATTATTATTGAAACAGGTGTCAAAAGGTCTGTGCTTTTCAGGGAAGAGAAATACAGGTTTCATATGGAAGGATACTGTCACGCAATAATGAAACAGCAGGCTTCAGAAAAAAAGAAAAGAGAAGGAAGAAAACAGGATATGCTTGGAAATGCTGTGGAAAGATGGTCAAAGATGACTTCTACGAGAGAGACACTGGGTCTGCTCTGCCAGATATGGATCTGGAGAGAGCGCTGCACCATTAAAGAAATGGGAATTACATCATCACAGGAGACCAACTTCGTAGTACAGATTGGAGAACAAATGCTATTAACTGTGGAAAAGCCAGTTACTCCTCGATGTGACAGCTGACAAGTTTCTTTATCCATGTTACTGTAAAAACAAGAACAGATTCTTTTCTGCTCTTTATCTTAATAATGAGAATGACTTTGGAACAGGGGACCATGAAGTGATTCAGTTTAGGTTAAGTGGGAAGGATAACAGCAAGCCTAATTTTGTTTAAGATCTATGATCTCCAAAGAGCAAGTTTTGATGAACTAAATGGTTCCTCTGAAACCTCCGGGAAACAGGGTGGGCTGAGGAAGTCTACACCTCAGCCCGGGAGAGGTTGCAGCTCCCCTACGCCGCTGCACAAAGAGCTTGCTCCAACTCGTATCCTGAGAAAAGGAGGAAGGATTCATTCTTGGAAATAAAGAACAAAAAAGCTAAAAACCTAAGCTGGCCAACTGAAATGACATGCAAACCCACTTCAGGAGGGAAAACATAGAGCTTGGCTTGCTCAGCTAAGCAAAACAAAGGCAGAAAAGAAGAAAGACTCTATCAATACAATAAGGTGACCATGGGATGCAGGGGAGGGGGAAGCAAAGAAGAACTCTTGAGTATAAAGACCGCTTCAGTAAAGCAGCATTCACTGAAGACAGACTGGGAACCAGAACGTTTCTGGACCACAGAACAATGGTGTTTTGGAAAACTCTTCTAACAGGAGCTGGAACAAAGTAAAAAGGTTGAATGTGAGTTTTCAGAAGTATTTATGCAGTGCTGCTGCTCACAACAGGAAAGGGACTCTCCAGAAGCTGCCTTCCAAACTGCTTCTCTGCAGCCTGTAAGCTCTCTGCAAAACCCTGTGGCGGAGGGGGAAAGAGCACAAAACCACAGCCATGAAGAAGCTCTGCCAGTGGAAGCCTACTTGCACAGAGGCTCATCGACATATACCTGCAGAAGCACCAGGACGATATCTGATGCTCCAGGACCAGACTTTGCACCGCTTCACGACGAAGCTGACCTTAAAAGCTTACAGGCAGTGCTAGGGACACGGAGGACCCATGACTATCAGCTTCCAACATTCCATGTGCCCCGAGCTGCTGAGCTCAGGCAGGATGCCTGAAGCTCCATGGCTACCTGCACTTGGAGGAGAGCAGCACAGAGCTGGAGCCTCATACCAGAGAGTCAGTGTGGTGTGGAGTGGCGATGTAAGCCCACAGCTGTCTGCTCAGCCGGCCTGACCCTGCGGCCACAGCCTTAAGCATGTAAGCACCACTCCCAGTATAACCAAGAGGAGCTGGCCAGGGGCTACTCCAGCAGCACCTGAACCATGGCACTGTGAAGGAACACTAGTGAGCAAGAGACGCGAGATCTGGCCTGCGAGTGGTCTCACCTCTCCCGCTGAGCTGTCATTCCTGCATAGAAACTTCTGTTCAGACTCTTGCTTTGCCTTCTGCTCTCCGCTGCAGGACAGTGCAACAGGTCCAGGCGAGAAGGTGCAGAGGGACACCAGCGGCAAAACCTCATACACGGGGGACTGGAAGAACCAGAGGGGAGGGATGGTGGCCACAGCTTAGGGAGATCTGTGCACAGGGGCTTCTTCGTCAACCTAGGGAAAATTGCCTGCAAGCCCAGCAGTTCCCACAGTGGTGTACACTGTGCAATCCTGGGTTTAAGGTGTGGATGTAGGCAGGACAGCTAGAGTTGCCACCAGAAGTATGTTAAAAATCCCACAGTGTAAGCATAACCAACTAGAAAGTACATAGACAGCATGCAGCCTGACAGGGCTCAACTCCAGCAGCCCTGACAGCTGCTGAGGCTGGTCCTCTAGTTCTTAGGGCAGGTGCTTTTTCCTCAGCATGGACAGTGGATAAATGGAGGTGTGTTAGTGCTAATTCTTGAGTGAAGTCACACCTAAGAGAAGAGATTGCTTTTTGTTTGTAGAACTACGTACAAGATAGGCAGGCATATTATAAATAAAGAAAATCAAAGTCCATACCATTTACTTGCCTTCTTCCTAAGACTGAGACCAACAGTCACTAGTATGAATCAAGCAATAAACAAATAAATCAAATTACTAGTTTTGAAAATCTGTTACTAAGCACACTGGAGGGAAGCAGACTAAGGCCTATGTTCCATCAGAGCACTGACAACTGCTAGTTTGCAATGCTGCTAACCTGCCCCAGCCTGTGCATGGCGACGCTCATGACTCGCCCAGGCCCGTGGATGACGTCTGAACACTCCACAGGGAGTGATGTTCAACATGGCTGGAACAAGCTGCTCTTCCGCCTCTCAGAAGGAAATCAGCGGAGGAGGGAATCAAGGGAGGAGCCCCAGCAACGCTGCCATCATCTGACAAACCTGGTCCACTCTTCCTGCAATACTCCTTCTGAACTTCTTCCATTTGCAAATAAAGGAAATGAGAGAAAAGCAGGAATCCAGTTTACGGCCTTAGGTTAGGGCTCTAACTTAGCTTAAATAGCATACATAATAACAGGATTTATTTAAAACAACTGCAACAGACTGTTTAGACTAAACACAGCATCCTAGTTATCAGGCGTTTTTTGTTTCTCACTTCAATAGTTCATAGAAGAAATGTTGCAAAAGACACACTGCAAACCCGAAAAAAACTACCAAACTTGCTTTTGCTTACAGTTTTCATCATTTCAGTTGCATATGAGTCTCAGATCTTCCAGTAAACACTTTGCTAATGCAAAGATTTAGTACCATCTGCACTATATAGCAGCAAACATGTAAGTCAAATATTGCCTTCGCTGGATATTTTTTACTTAAACATTTCAAAACCAGAGGAAATGTGAAATGCCATGAACCAAAATGTGGTGAGAGAATAATTCCCTCCAGTCTCTAGAAGGCAAGCACTAAGGGAAGACTTTGCAGCTAAGTTGCATTTACAGGCCCCTCGGATACTTCTAACATGCCAAACTGCTGTCACATAGCTCCTTTCTATCCAAAACGGTTGGAACAACCTTTTACCTACTATTAGCTGCTGAAAAAGAGAGGGAGACACATGATTCCACTTTTGCCAACCTCTGATTTGCTATGAATGATCCCATTCAAACTCCTTGGACTCCCAATCGTCTTTAGCTGACATGTGAGATTATGAGAGGAGTAAAGAACGGGCAGAAGACAACCAGAATTCCTTTGCAAACTCTTTCAGATCCTCAGCTGAAAGGTGTAAAGCCTACGTACTTCACAGAACAGAGTGCGTAAGCGGAGGGGCTCTCCTCCTGGTCTCCTTATGTGGTGAAGGGAGACCCAAGCTGACCATGTGCACAGGGTGTGCCTAACAGAAGTTGGTGTACATTAGAAAGAAAAAACCTGAAGTGAAGCTTTATCCACATAGTAGTGAGAGCTGTGGCTGTAAACCAGGAAAGCACTTACATATGTATACAAGCCAGAGAATGAGAGGATCAGAGCCCCGTCACCCTGCAGGGCTCAGCCCCAAACTGTAACAGCTGGGCAGCTTAACTGCAGCTCAGGACCGTTCTGTAAAAACATTTGTGCTTTCATTAACAAGAATCACAAGTGTGTTCTGCGCCATTTTCACGGGCAAACAGCAAGGCTGGAAAGGAAGCCACCCTTTAAATGGTGCTAGGTCTTGTTTCCCCTGCCGCTCCCCAGCATAGCTCCCCATTCCAGGCGGCCGTGTCTCTGCTGGGGAGGAGCGGCCGTCGCTCCAGCCAAGCGGCTGGCGTGACAAAAGCTGCCATGAAGAAAGGGAGGGTTTGCTTTTAGTAAGTATGAAGTCTTCTTGTCAATCCTGTGTTTACAACCAAAGAGGAAAAAAAATGCCCCACATTTCTTTTTGTACTCTAGAATTTCAACCAACTCTTGTGAGAGCTGGCTTATCGATTTTAACCGGGAGTTTGTGTAATCCTTGTCAGCGCAGCACGCAGGCATCTCCCTGGCCTTTTAGAGTTCTGCTTCATGTACGCACAGCAAACGGTTCATACGAACTCTGCCAACTCAGATTCAATTTACTAGCATGATCTGTGCGTCAGATCTGTGTGTCTCCGAGAGCAAAGCACCAGCCGTCTGGGGAAACAAATCTTCATAATGTTTGGTAATCAGATCGATTACACCAAAATAAAATAGAGAGAACACATTCATCTTGCCCCCCTGCCTGTCCCTGCCTCTCTGCACACCGATCTTTAATGATCGCCTGCCTCTCGCGGGAGAGTCAAACGCTGCGCAGATGCCCACCAGACTCACCTCCCGACACTCCCCTGGCCAGAACATGAAGAGTTTCTAAGCTCCCCAGTCCATGGAGGATTTCCACCCCCACTCAGAACCTCCCTGTTTCTCTTCTCCCTGTCTCCAGCAGCAGGTAGAAAATTCTCGAGGTATAAGGGTGGTGGACCACCAGAAAAGCAAATATGAAAAAAAAATGTTTCTATGTATTTTTCATTTTAATGCCATCGTTTATAGGCAGAGAGCTATCTTGCATGCAGTCAGAACAGGACTTAGAAGGTTCCTTTCCCATCCCCTAGAACATACCTGATGCCCCAATTTAGAAACAGTTCTTCATAAATCTGGTGGAACACTTCAATCGGTACGACACAGATGCCAAAGACATGTATCATACTCCTTGGAGAGCCTTTGTTAAAAGAGCCACAAATATTCTTCCACTGGGAGGACACCAACGGAAATATTTCTATCATCTTATGCAAAAATGTCAGTGAAATTCCAACGAAGTTAGAGACCTGGCAGTTACAGGGCTCCTTGGTGCAGGAAACCAAGTGCTAGATTGCAGCACCATCATAAAGTTACCGAAAGCAATGGAAAGCCTTAAAAGAGCTGGGAGGTAAGCTGTATCACTCACTCGTTTCAGAGGAGACTAACAATGGTAATTATGCCTCACTAAAAATCAGTGTACCTAGACTTCATGATGGCTGGGAAGGGCCTGGAATATACAACCCCCCAACCCTTTAAAGCTGGGAAAGCACTGAGCTACATCTTCCTTTCTCAGGGATGAATGTAAGCAGCTCCCTTCCTTTTAGTTTCAAAGCAAAGTATCTGGAAACACATTTGAGACTGGTTTTCCTGTCATTACTGGGTACTTTAATAGAAGTGTAAGGATGCATTTGCATGTTGCAAAGAGCTTATTTATACAGTTAGTTTAGAAGTGGGAAAACTTCCTCTGCTCCTCTCTCATGTCAGCCAGCAACATCAGATCTGATCTGGTTCTCAATCACGATAATGCAGCACAGCTTGCTTAGGCTTTTTACTGATGGGACTGCTTTGAGATTGCTAGGAAGGATGCTGATGAGTATTAACCATCATGTCTGTCATTCTGTGTCTCTGGATAATCCTACAGCTCTATCATTACGATAGCAGAGTGCCTCTCAAGAATTTAAACATAGAAATTCTCTCTTGCCTTTCCAAACTTTTGGATTAAGTAGTTTGACTACTGGTATATGTGTACATCAGAGACACACATACTGGAGAAAAAGTGCAAAAGACAGAAAAATGAATTTTGCAGCAAAAAACCTGTGCTAGCACTCTGGCTGAGCATGTATCCTATGGGAACTCCACCTTCCATGGTCCTCGAAGCTAAGGCTACACTGCCATCTAATTTCTGAAGGAAGTCACAGCTTTTCTGGAGGATGTCTTGGAAAACTTTGACTATTTGGACAACTATGTTGGCTTTCCAGGCTGGAAACTAAGAGATACATTCATAAAAGCCTCTGTACGACGTAGCAGAAAATTTTCTTTTAAATCAGCTGAAGGGTTCTGCCAGAGCAGCAAATCCATTTTTACTGGAAAGCCATGTAAGAGTATGTATTCCAGCCAGACCAACAGAGTAAGCCTGCTGTTACAGATGGATGGCAGCAGATACTTCTCGCTGGCCTGGCAAAATGGGCATCCAATAGCTCTGAAAAACTGAAAGGCCCCCAGAGCAGAGGGAGAAAATGCCATGAGGTGAGATGCACAAATCTTATATCACTACAGTGCCACCAGCTGACCAAATCTGGAGGAAGGTCCTTGTTGACCCTGTACAGATGTTTCGTCTTCTCCACATTTGCTCATTCACACGTGTTCTTACCGACCCAACCCTTACCTCGCTTTACAAACGCGGCCAGGGAAGAGCAGCAGATTTCAATCACCTCTGAATTTCATAAGCTGGCAAAATACTTTTCCTTTCAGACACCGTAAGCGCACCCACACCTACTGCCGTCAGTGACTTGCCCCTCCTCACCCCACAGAATGCAATCGAAAACATACTTCTGGTCAAAAAGTTTCGTAATACTTCAACATCACACCCTTCCAATTTTCCTATATACCTGTTCCTCTTTGGTGTGTGTCTGTCCTTCCAGCACGTTTTTTCCCTTTTCCACACAGGTAAGCACGTGGTGCCCACTGCTGTGGTTCCAGAGCTCCTCACCACCGGACACACGCACTAACATGCCCTGCCCGAGACCCCCAGCAAGGCTGAGACAGGGCTGTGGCCTGAGTTTTGGTGGGGTCGGAAACACAACCCCTCTGCGGCCGACAGCCGTAACTGAACACTGAAATACAATGCGATAATAAGTAGGTCAGCTTGTTCCTATAAAAGTAATGGGTTTAACACCGACTGTGCCTGCCAGCAGGAGTAGGAAGCGATGGAAGTTTCCCCCCCATTTTCCACATTCAGCCCCTTGGAAGCCACAATGCTCATCCTCTGCCCTTGCCCTCCCGGCATCAGGGGAGGGCTGGTGGGGTGCAGCAATTCAGTCTGTGCAGGGCTGCGGTCAAGGTCACGAGGTGAAACCCTGCATGAGAAAGCAAATTCCAAGAAAACAAACACTATCACTAGGCAATTGAAACACAGTTGGTAGCAACAAACAAACCATATGCAAGGAGGATCTAAGGCTCTGTTCTTGCCAACAGGTTCAACAGGTTTGGAATATTAAGTCACCCTGAGCTTTATTAGTGCCTAAAAGGGAAACCCCACAAAGATCTTGTCACCTGGGGTTTCTCCCCCTTCCCTGCTTTAGTGCAGCTCCGTTTTGTCCACTTCAGCAGG
>NW_010253869.1:43956-52049 GCF_000690775.1 Eurypyga helias
CATTTCCCTCCTGTCCAACTAAAACATTTTCACGTCCAAGCCTTAGAGTGTGCGCCGAGGCAGGGCTGTGTGCAGGCACCCTGGGAAGGGGAGGCGGGCAGCAACCTGCCCCAGGGAGTGGGAACACTTTCCAGTTTGCCGGAGTCCTCAGTTGGGCGCGGAACAGATGCTGGACTTGAACACGGTGCGGAGGCAGCGCGTTGGCCCTTGGCGCAGCTAAAGCATGCCGGGGCTACTGCTCACCAGGCCCACCGCAGGTGGCCAACGCAGTCTGGTGTGATCACCCCCGAAAACCTGAGGCTGAACC
The DNA here is from genome assembly GCF_000690775.1 of Eurypyga helias. NCBI lineage: Eukaryota > Metazoa > Chordata > Aves > Eurypygiformes > Eurypygidae > Eurypyga > Eurypyga helias. The sequence goes on from NW_010253869.1 coordinate 44,264, forward strand.
TCACCTGCATGGCCTCTCCACCTTACAGCAACCAACACAGAAAGCTCTCATGAACAGCAGGATCACTGCGTGCAAGGGACACCAGTTTATTTTAATACAGGCTCTGATACGCTCTTGTCGTTTTCTTTAAATACAACAGCAGTCAATGGTATTTCCTAAAAATAGCGCAAAAGGCAATAAAGTTCATTCAAACGTTTCTCCTCTCAATGAAGCAGCTCACTGTGATGCCTCTGCAAATGGATCTCTATGAATCAGCCCAACGTGGCACCGCGTGGACTGCAAGACCACAACACAATGCCCAAACACCATCTGCTCCTCCCACAGGCTGGTCTTGAGAGCATTTAGCTTTTGTAAACAACTGCTGGTCCGTTTTATTTTGAGATGCTGCACAACGTAGCAGAACACACTTACAAGCTGCCTATAATTGAAAGCTTTACAGTTCTGCTAAACTTGTTTTAAATAATGCATAAGTACCAAAAAAGACACACTGTACTCTTAATCAATTTTCATGCAAACTCAGTTCTCTGGTTGTTGCATTTTCTGTTTATAGCAGCATGGCTTTAAACCACAGAATAAACAGTATTATTTTCCTGTTCCATTTTAGCTCTAGTACAGAAACATACACTACATTTAATTACTGTTTTGGTAGAGCCCGCCTACGCAGATGGGCTGTGCTTGCATGAATCAACTGGTATCTCCAGATTCAGAGCACAGAAGAGGTTAAAAAAAATGAGGGCACTTATGTCAGCCCCTCCTTCCTCTCCCCTGCATTTCATCACACTGAAAGGGCTTAAAAGTAAAAAATTCCTTCCACATCATATAATCCTGGCATCTGCTGTGCAGCAAATCAAGCTCACTCATTTTGCTGTGTTATTCCCAAAAGTAACTGTACAGATCCGGGTCTAGAACTCCATTTTCCACTCTCTGAAGTTTCCAAATACCTGTTTTTCCTATTTAGGCACATCAGAAAAAGCAGTAAACACAGCTAGTAAATACAAAGCAATCTCCACTGTCTAAGTGCAATTCTGATTGCATTACTTAAGAAATATAATTTCCTGAGGCTTTTTAATACCTTACTTTATGATACACGATATGGTATCAATCTACCAACCTCCTCCTGCTGCCCCTTTCTTCAGTGGCCCGCAGCTCACCCGTGACATTATGTAGTTCACATACGAAGCCATTACCAAGATTAAGCCACAGAAGGAATTCAGTCCAGAGAGTGAGTAGGTCGCTGTGGTCATGTTTATTATTTAATAACAGAGGGAATAATTCATACCGCAGCAACAATTCTCTACCACTCCATTTATCAATTTCAGAGTAAAGTACATCACACCTCCGGCAGTGACAGGAGACCTAAGGCCTAGTCCATCTGGACCCTCTGTTAAGCTCTGGGACCATATTCATGGCTGACTCCAGGGTAAGATATATGTGAACGAACCTTCTACAGCTATACCAATGCCCAGCAAGCCCGTGCCAGCAAAACCCTGGGAGTAGCACAGCCTCAAATTCACACCCTAGTTCCATGCAGACACTGTGGTTTCAGGTATGGGGTTTCACCCTCCCTCCTGCATGAACGAATTTAATATTTCTCCTTTGCATGGACTGCTTGCTTGGTGTACTCACTCTGCAAGCTTTTTGAGGCAAAGACTGTCTCTTACTACTTGTGTCTCAGTTCACAATAACTGCTGGAGTTGCCCTGAGTCTACAATTTCCCCAATTTTTTTTCAATGTGACTGAACAAGAAACCTGATGTCCTCACTAACACCTTTCTCAGATATATTTTCTTTGCAAAACAGGGCAGTCATTAAGCTAATATAATCATTAATTTTCTTGCTTTCCTTCACACCCTCGCTTTTGTCAGTATGATTTTCAATACATACTGAAGCTGCAATGAAACTGAAACAGGAAGAGAAAAGAAGAGATGACAATAAAACTTAAAACTTTATTTCAAGAACCTTCCCATTTCTACAGACCTCGCAGATGAGGCATTTTATTTTCAGCTTGCTTCTTCCTACATGCCTTTATCCTGTGGCCTCAACAATTGATGAACTACTGACTGGGTTTCCAAATCCTTACAGCAGGGCCAAGGTTTTGCCTTTCTGTTTGGCTAATCTTTTCACATCTATTTGCCTTGCTGCCAGGACAACTGAACAGCAAATAAGCGATTTGGGTTCATTCAATAGATTCCAAATTGGGAGCCTGCCTGTTTTGTTTGCTTTAGGGCAAAAGGAGGAAGCAAACAGCAGCTTTGTAAGTGAAGTTGATATTCTCTCAATTATGGCTGTGAAAAGATACAGAAATGCAAAGCACTCTTTACAAACAGAGTCACTCCATGCTGATCCAACTTGTTTCAATTCACTTTAATTTGATTCCGCTTCTAGAATTGGTTTAACTTTGATACCTACTATGGTTTTTTTACATTTAGACAGATTGTTTTCAACTCAGCAGGACAAACTAATGTTAGTAAGTTCCATTTAGTTTTGAGTACTTGCTTAAAAGGGGAGTGGGAGCTCATAACCAACAAACCCTGAGGCTATAACCAGCTCTCTGGGTGCCCGATGCCATCTTTTGATGCGTATCACCTGAACAATTCCCAATGCTGACATTATTTAATACTTTTAAGACTTTTCCACTGAGGTGGAAGAGAAAAAGCTACTATAAAAAGTCTAAAAACCCCCCAAACCCCATAAAAGCATTTTTTAATAATTGCTTGCCAAGGATGTACTGCTGCACAGTAATTTTGCAGAATACCTGCAGCAGGCAATCAGGTCTGGCATATGGTAGTTCAACTGCAGTTTTAAATAGGTACTGCTTTGAAGCACAACTTCACTGCTCCATAACTTTGTGGCAGTAATTTCAAGACTTCTTACCCAATGTAAAAAAAAACCCAAATATAACAGATAGAATCTCCTGGAATCAACATATTCTTTAATACAATAAATGCATTTTGAAACTCTGAAAGTTCATTCAGCTTCTTCCCAGCCTGGCCCTGGCAGCTAAACAAGTACAACACACATCATGGCAGGAGGCCAGAGTAATACCACAACTAGGAATCCCCTTTCTTTAGAAGTCCACCCGATTGCATGAAGGAGATTCAGCTTTCTTCAGTGGGTTTTAAAAGCCAAACAATTCCTGCATCTTCACTGAAAGGGAACTCTCACAAAATCCTGCAAGGAGCAGAGTCCAAGAGCAAAGGACACCGAGAGGCTTAACTCACTTAGCTCCTCCAGCAGAGTAGGGGCGTCTTCCCTCTCAGCTACTCCATAAGCACTGCAGGCATCGGCAGGGAACTCTGAAGTCAGCAACATCATATGCTGGGATGTAAAACCTCATAGACACTAACACACAGCTGTCATGAAGTCCCTAACGCTGCCTTACTACTCCTGTCCTTATTTAATATGTGCTCAAAAAAACGTCATGGCACCTATATGATTAAAAATATTTAAAAAAATAAAGTAACTGGCATTATTGCTGGGGAGGAGGATGGAGGAATGGAAGAAGGGGAGAGAAGGAACAACACATTTCTTACCTGGTAACACCACGTGAAGATGTATGAGAAAAGAACCAAAAAGATGCCACCTCAGAGGCCCAAGAAATTCTGTGCAACTGGTCAGGCAAATACAAAAAAGTACAACTGACAGAAGATTCAGAGACCTGGAGGGGGACGGAAGTTTGCTCCTTTGTAAGATGAAGGAAAAAAGTCAACCAAAAAGACAAGAACAGACCTCCACAAAGTTGACCCAGCTCTAGTTTCTGTTGCTGATTACAGCCCTGTAGAGACACCAGCCCCCCCACCTCCCACACGAAGGTTCTCGCACTACACAAACACTAGAAATGATTAAAAATTACATGAAATTTTACAAAATTACATGGTATGCTTCTGCTTCTGTTGCCAGCCCCGAAGTGTTTAGCGCACTGTTATGCTATCAAGTTTTGTACTCTGTGCCAGTCACTCCCCAAGGTGTTTATGTGAAGCACTCAGGCAAAATGAACAGAACATCTGTATTCTATTTGCTAATGAGCAATCATCATTTCTACAATTCTCCAGCCAGGGATTTTGCTGTTTGGAATATTAATGCCATTTAAAAAATTACAGGAAAAAAATAAAATGTTCTGCTCATTAGTTCTACAGCTACTAAAATACTTTTGCACTTTTTACAGTGCAACCAGGCTTCTATTTCCATTGCTTTGCAGTTGGTTTTGGTTTTTTTTTTTACAAAATTAGAGCTTTCAGAAATAAAAACTTTGATGATATATACTTAATGTATTTTCAGAATTAGCATCATTTGCAACGCAGCTCTTGCTTTAATTACGTTTCACCCACACAGAGACAAGAATTTAAAATAAACTAATATAAAAGCTTTTCAAACACACCCAACTGAAGACTCCCTTCACTGCTTGTTTTTTATATTGTGGCAGCACTCACAGCAGGCTAGATGAGGTAAAAAAAAAAAAAAAAGTTATAAAAATATAGGCCATGGTCTACAAACTTAATTATATGAAATTCTTATGTGTGCAGAGAGTGAGGGAATACAACAGTTTTGAAACTTGTGACACTTTTTGCAGACAGAAAGAGCTTTCCTTCTAACCAATGGGTATTTGCATCACGTGAGAACCAGGATTATTCTCTGATGGGAAGGCCACATCATGACAGCAGCAACACGCAAGGGAGCGCTTCCAGCTGCCTCCCCACACTGCAGCACTCAGGCAGTTTGGATGTGAACCTCCCTTATCAACCTGCGCATCAGACATCGTTCTGCTGAAGTCAGTGAAGTTGAAGAGCAGCAAATAAGATCAGAATGGGATGTTAAAGTCACCCAACTCAATTAAAATGGCTTATGTAAGAATTGTCTTTATACTTGCTCATGACGTACTGAAATATAGCCTACCAAGCAAAAGAAGGACGACTAAATACAGGATTTGATTGATCTCAGGAAGTCTGATGTGGTAGCCGTGCTCTCACGTGGGAGCAGATGAGGGGAAAGCATCCCTGCCAGGCAGGAGGAACACAGTACACCAGAAATGCCTGGTTATCCGCACGAGAGCGGAGATGTGTTTCAATATGGTGCGATGCCCTTCCATTTTAAAAATAAACACCCTTATCCTATGATCCAGTGTCACACCAGGTAGGGTTGAGTACACTTCAGTCAGTGACGAGACACTCAGAGGCAGCCCTGCTCCCAACAGGATGAGATGCCTCTGCCGCTGTAGCTGTTTCCCAGTGAAGACATCTCGATGGAACATTTCCATCCCCGGCTGGGGAGGCTTTCTATTGCCATGGCAACTGGCAGCGGGCCACACACGACAGAGGCCCGCATCTCCTCACTGGCAGGACAGGAAAGGCCAGGCCATACTGAAAAGCCACCTTCCTCAACGCCAACACAAACGACACAGGCGAGAGAGACTCTGACTCTTGCGGATGCTGGATGAATTAACCTGCTCATCACAGAACTCTCCCTCGCCCTGCAGGCTTGGCTGCAGGCTGTGCTTTGAATCACTCAAGAAAGGTGTTTTGGTTGACTAAATACCCAGCTGGCCTTATTTCGGCCAGTCAGACAGGAGGCAGCTTTTGTTTTTCCAGCAATTACCTCTCCACTTCTAAGCAGTTGCCCATCAACTTGGAAATACAGGTTTCTCCTCCTCACAGAGCTTCCAGCCAGACCCAGCCTGCACAGAGGAGCTGCCCGTCTTGGAAACCAGGAGGGCCCAAAGCTCCCCGCATCTCAGATGACTATGAAGCAGCCCAAAACCAAGGCTAGATGACATGCAGGAGCAAATCCTAGTTTATTGTGCCATGCTAAGGTAGCTTGCACCCATCCCTCTCTGCCCTCGGACTGCAGGCCCAGAGCTACTTCAATTTGGTTAGAGCTTTCTACATGTGTTTAAGGAAATAACACAAACCTGTTTTAATACATGGATGACCACAAACCATAACTCTCTTTCGCTTCCCCAGATCTAATTATATACCTGTTACCAGAGTGTCATACATCTCTCTCCACCGAGAGAACACATTTTTCACTGCTGCAGTCTGTTACACACTGCACAGTACTCTCCGTGCAACAGTTTAGGGAAAAAATACCCTAGCCCTTCAAGTGATGTGTGTACTCTTACAATGTTACCTAGAAATAACACCGAGCTACAGCAGTTATTATTTAACAACACATCCAATAGGGAAAAATAAACCACACACCTTACATAAATATCGATAAAAATGTTTCTTCTGACGGTGCTAGGAGCAGCCTTCATCCACACCACCAGCAAATACAAAGGAACACGGCGTACTGGCAACAGCCAGCATGCCTTCACTCTACAAGCAAAGCATGAAACCCTGTTTGAAAGCAAAGTTAAAAGCCAGAGCCGTGATAAACACAAAGTTCCAGTTCACTTGAAGGTACAAGGATCTGTGCCCCTCAGCCTGAGCAAAGCCGCAAGGTTATCTGTAGAGGGACAGAAGGTTCTTGAAGGGAAATACAAGAGTAAGCACCCAAAAGATGCTGGACAAACTCCGAAACTCTTGAAGGAAACTGTTAAAACGACCACGGTATGAATGCCTGCAGTGAACAGTGCAGAAACAGCAGACTGACAGACCAAAAAAGAAAAGAGTTTACACAAATACAGAGTGCCCTTCATTCACAGTTCAGGATTCCCCTTTTCGCTGTGAATAAAACGGATACCCAGCGGCAAGATTAGTTCTTTTCATCATCCAACGCTTATGCAATTTTGCTAGAAAATACCAGCAAAGAAACGTGCCAATTCTGTTTCAAAACGCATCAGAATCACAAATATTATCGTGTTTCCCCAACTTCAAGAACAGAAAAAACAAAACCAGTGTTGGAAGTAGAATGGCTCACACTTAGTAAAAAGCAATGAATTAAACTGAACAAGAAAGCCCAAACACACATGACCATGTACAGACAGGCCTTTGGCTTCCCTCAAACCTCCAAACAGCCCCTCCCCGGTATGCCAGTAGGCTGTACGGGTCCACGACACGGAGCCACAATACAAACAGAACAGGCTGCAGTACTGGCCCAACATCCAGAAACCACCTCTTAAAACTAAATTTTAAATGAAGCACTTTCATGAAAATTGAAAAATGTAAGAACACCAAGAAGTTTGATGGGATTCGTCATAACACAAGTCAGTCTGATAAAATTTTCAGTTTCTGTTTTAAGTCAAAGAGCCAGATCTAGGGGATGTTCTCACAGCAAGTCCACTAATGAGGAAGTTTGATGTTTTGAGCATTAAAAAGATAGCATATTCAAATTTTAAGCATGGGAATAAAGTCACCTACCTTCAAAGTGCTTGTGACCAGCAGAAGTCAAAGGAGTTGAATCTTACTTCTTCTTAGACATTAATGAAGTAATGGCCACTCTCATCATTACTAAACTAGTCTAAGCAGTGCAAAATTGTAATTAGAGGCGAAAATTCGTAGGCTAGTCCCAAAAGGAGACACATACAAAGAGCAGGACTGCAGGAAACATCTGATAACCAAATGTGTGCACACAACATAAAAAGGAGACAGTTGTTTACTGACAGTTGCAAAACAGCCTGAACATTTTATTTAGTTACCTCATTTGCAGCATTACATAGATCATTTGAAAGAGGGCAACAGGGATAGAAGTTGAACAAGCACGAAGCACGTCCGTGTGCATATTTATGCTAATAACCACGGGGAACTTCAGCTCTTTACTTTCTGCCTTTTGCCTGCGTGAGGCTGTGACAGCAGACCAACTTCAGTGTGTACCAAGCTCGCAGCACAGCCTCTCCTCCCGACATCTCCAGG
>NW_010253869.1:52084-92735 GCF_000690775.1 Eurypyga helias
CGGTCTAACTGCCGGCTGCCAGGGCCATTCCCTCTTTGGCAGCAGTGCTGCCCACTCGCAGCAGAGCTAGCAGCTCTCTGGCTTCTTCCTTCCCCAGCCCTCTGAAACGAGGGTTCAGCTCTTTTTCCCAGTCCAGCCTTGGCTCTCGGTACAGAGAACTGGCAGAAAATAGCTGTGCCAGCAGACACAGCCATGCCCTCAGTGTTCCACAGTCAAACTTTTCAGGATGGGGTAATGTACTGGTAGGGCATCTCCTGCAATGGATAGGAAGGCTTGAAATACAAAGTCCCCAAAACATCCAGACATCCCACACTGCTTGGATCCCTTTTAAGATGGAGCATTCAACCAAGTCGTTGCACTTGAGTTGAAACTAGGGAAAAAAGAACCCAGCAGCTATTAAGCAATAAGAGTTGTGACAGAGACATGCTGACAGTGTCAGAAGGCCAAGTCAATGTGAGTGCTGTGCAAGCGATGGAGGATGTCTCTTACTGCTTCTGGTAAGACAGCAGATGACTGCACAAACCCAAAGGGAGACAGACACAGGCACACCCTGTCCTGCCAAGCCAGCCCCTCTCCAAGCAGCTCTGCACGAGGTGAGCCTCATCCTTTAAGTGCCCTGCGTTAGACAATAACGCCATTTCCAAAGAGCTACTCACTGAAACAATTCTCCCTCCACAATTAGCACCCATGTGAGTATGGAAAATCAGACCTAGGGCTCTTGCCCAGTTCCACCCCTCCCGTACTGAGTCCAGGACAACAATTTTATAACACACTGCAGTATCCTGTACAGCTGTGTCAAAATGGCGTAACACTGATCGCCTGTGACAGGAGGCATTTGTACTGAGAGATTTCTGAAAGCAGTACAGTGTTTCTTTGTGTGGAGTAGCTGAGAAATAATACTCTCAACCCCCCCAATCTTCTTTTCCTTTATGCACTGCCAAGCAAAACAGGCCCAAAAACATGCTCTCTTTATTCTTTAACTGATGGAAATTACATTAGAGAGAAGCCCAGCACAAAGGAAGTTTTGGCAAGGAATGTGCCTTTTATGTTATGTTCCATAAAACACTCAGAGATGTATCGACTGATATTCACAAAAAGATGTTCTTCATACATCTACACACAGTGGCTGCTGCAATGCTGACTTGATCTGCTCTTCAAACTGGCAATATAAAACAAAACATTTAAAAAAATACTTGATATAACCATTTTTTTTAAGAAACAAAGACTTGAAAAAAAAAACCCAAACCCTATTCCTTTATGCCTTTATTTTAAACTAATTATAGCAAAGAAATTCCAACTTACAACGTATTTGAGTATTACTGAAAATAGAAGTGGTTGACATTATAAGCAACTGGTTACAAATGTGTAAGGAGTCTTTGTTCCTAAATAAAACCCACCATAACTAATGGCACAAGGAATCCTTGTACCCTCCTCTTCTGAGCCTCAGCGCTGGATTTACTCTCCCTGCCTGTTTGGTGCTTTGCCACTGGCAGAATTACTTTTCTGCCCTCCACGATGACTGCTAAAACTTGAAAACCAGAAACCCTTTTAGTTTCAAAGTTCTGCTCCCTTTCCAGTGATAGCAACAGTGGTCTCGAGAGACACAAACCCACAAGAGCCCACAAACCACAAAAACATAGGCAAGGTGTGCAGCAGTGTGCACACCAGAATAAAGAGGCCTTCCCGGTAAAATCTTTCCACCGCAGATATGATCTAATCTATAGCCACAGGGTTTAGCACTGATACTGTCACTGTGCTCTCCAATGCTTTAACAGTGGCCAGTCTTATCTGTACAACCACAAAGTCGTTCAGCAGTAACAACGGTAAGAAGTTTTCCAGTTTTAATAAGGATAAGTAACACTGGCAGGGTCCTGCCCCACCTACGGGGATGGACACATCCACGTCACCTCCGGATGGAATCAGGGGTGAGCAGAATGCAGCAGGGCGAGAACACAATCCTGATGTGCAGCATCTCACACTTGCGAGGAACCGAATCCCAGCCCAAGCAGGTACCCAGGCTCGGTGAGGGAGCGCTGCTTCAGAGTCACTGCATACCTTTTGTATTTGGTGATGCCTCTGAAGAGATACTCCAGGTAGCAAATGTAACCAGGCCAGCAAGAAGACTTTTTAGCAGCATACGGTGTTCTTGCAAGGAGAATTTACCCGTAAAACCACACTAACAAGCCCCCACCAACACGAAATTTGTCCTAGCCTCATGCTCAGGAGGCACAGCTACAGCTCTGCACTTCTGGTAGAATAAAATATAGCACAACTCATTGAGCAAGAAAAAGTGCTCTGAATTATTTCCAAATAAGTACTTTTAAATATAGTAATTGCAGTGACACTTTACTCATATTTCAAAATATTGCTGCTTTGCATATTAAATAATTTCTACTGCACTTGCAAGAGTTAGAAGCTTAAAGATCTGGAAGGTCTTTAAAGAAATGTCTTTTCAAAACAGGATGGAAACTTAATTTTCGTTATTTCTTTTGGCAAATTGAGTAAGTACCATAACTTACTCTCCCTAACTTTGGTAAATCACAAGAAAGGATTAAAACCTCCACAACGTTCGGAAAGAGTTCTAGGTTACAAAGAAAATAAACATTTTAAAATACAGAAACTGAAATGAAGTAATGACTCATCACCCATTGCATCTCCCTAAATTTACTTTACAAATTCTGTTACTTCAGGTTTTGTCTATTGTTTCTGGAAGGAAGAGAAATGCTTGCTTGAAAGATCCAACTAAATAAAAGCCACAGGTCTGTTCTACTGTACGCTTGCCGCCCCCAGCAATGTGACTGGTAGGCAGATACACCCGCATGGACGAGAGAACTGCATACAAAGAAAATCTTTTAAGTTGATTAGTAGTCAAAAGGCCCCTGAGATAACATGGTAGCCCTGCTGCAACCTATTCAGAGTTACGGCGTGTTTACTTTCAAACACATGCTCCGGCTGTAAATTGTACAATTATTAGCATGCTGCATAAAGGTCCATGAGTCACGAGGAGGAAAAGTTAGATGGACAGAAATCTCACTTCTTTAATGCCTTCCAAAACCACAATAAAACCTAAGCTTTCTATAGCCAAACTTACGTTATATTCAGTAAATTATGTTTATGTAATTAAACACTCGTCAATACTGTGGGCAAAGCAAAGCCCCTGGCAAAGTCACAGCTGCCAGCTGAAGCCTCACACACCAATGCTGGTGCTGCCCCAGGATCTGCCTTGTGGAAAAGCCCAGCAGAAACCCAGGTGACGCATGAGTCGCCCGCCTACCGCACCTCTTGAACTGTTACTGCAAGATCATTTCACTTCCAATCGCTTACCTCCTCCCCCGTTTATCACTCACTGCACCTCTCTGCGATAATTGCTTTTTAAACATTGCTCACACTTAAAATTCAGACTCAGCCTATACCATTTACTTCCCAATGTAACTTGATGTTCAGAGTAAAACACGTAATTACTGTATAAAAGGTTGTACAAATATAATTAAAAATAAGGTGGAAATGTTTCCCCCCTGCAATTTATTTGACGACATATATGCCCTAATTAAGCTTATGGCCTCCAATTTATGCTAATATTTTGGAAAGAGATCTTTTTTGCCCGTTCAAAGTATGGCGACATGAAAGGGACTTGGCATCACTAAATCCCACAGCAAACTCTCAGCCTCTACCGGTAAGTTTTCTTTACTTCACTGGGAAATCCTTTGGTGAAAGCTCCTGTACCCAATGGACTCCCACGGGCCGAACGACTGTTCTTCACATGGCACAGCTGAGCATCACTGCTGCTGTTTTTGTCCCCTACAGACGAGCCCACCGGAGATGACACTGCACTGTGCGTACCAGACACGCAAGGTTGGTATCAGGACTCCACACGTGGACAACAAAGTAGTGGCTTTAGTAGGAGTACTCATAAACCGTGTATGTGAAAGCTTCTGTTCTGCTATATCCGTTGATACACTGCTCCCTTAAGGTCCCTCATAAAAGCGGGAAAACAATTAAAACCTGTATCGAGACAAGGCAGTGGTGAACACTGTTCCCTGCATCAACACCAGTACACGTGCACAGTGCAAATCCTGTGCAAACCTTTTTTTCCTTTATTAACTTGCCTGTGTGAAATCAGGACTTCCCCAAAAACTAAGCAAAACAACACCTTCAAAAGGTCAGGGAGGGAACTATCAGATTTTCCACGTGCAAAGAAACAGCAAAAATTTTCCCAAGACTGCTCTCCTCAACGTGCAGCACTGCTTGCTGTGAACATGGACTTGTACCACAGGCTCCAATAAGAGGAACCTCTTTGCTTTTATTCCGCTAATTCACCGCAGAAGGTAACTACAGGAAGGAATTACCATCAAACCTGGAACATGGTTATTTTGACTTTGTTTACCTGCTCAGGAAAGGTAACTTTTTCTTCATGCCTCTGGACAACCAGGAGCTCAGTTCTTCACTGCAAAGTTTGGGGTTAATTATTCTTGGAAAATAAAGAATTCCAAGAAGATCTGAAGTTGTAAGATGTCCTGGTGTCAGTTCAACAGGGTAATACTGACTTACTTTCCTTTTTAATTGATCTCTCATGTAGTGTTGTGGGTCACTGCTAAGTTTGTTATTCTTATCTAGCAGCTCAGGTACTAACTCTTCCTTCTCTATGGCATTTCATAGAATCACAGAATGCTTTGGGTTGGAAGGGACCTTAAAGCCCATCTAGTTCCAACCCCGCTGCCACAGTCAGGGACACCTTGCACTAGACCAGGTTGCTCAACGCCTCATCCAGCCTGGCCTTGAACACTTCCAGGGATGGGCCATCCACAGCTTCTCTGGGCAACCTGTGCCAGTGCCTCACCACCCTCTCCGGGAAGAACTTCTTCCTGATATCTAATCTAAACCTCCCCACTTTCAATTTAAACCTTTGTTTAAACTTGTATCTGTTTCCACAATCTCCCTTCTAGGACAGGAATACCAGGCCTTGGAAAGTGTAAATATGAAAATCCCACTCATCTTTCCTGATTCAGCTACTGGCAGCTGCAGAAATAGAGGAAATTCAAAAGTTCAAACTTCAAACAGGGTGTGAGCCAACTCCTCAATTCAGAGCAGCGACTTCAAAGTTGAAGCAGCAGATTCAGATACGCAATTAGTAGGTGGTCCCAAACTTTAAGAAGTTGGCATGTTATTTGAAGCTTTTGATTGGATCTTGCTAGCTACTAATGGATCCCTCCACCAGCCACAGCAGAGCTTCTGAGCAAATTTAACCCTAAATGAACTACAAAATCTTCTCTTTTTAATGTTGGTACAATGACACATGCCTTCCTCTACAATGACATGATTTAACTGCAAGTAGAAGAGAGGGGGGAAAGGAAAAGCAGGGCTAGGAAACCGTGTTCAAAACCAGCTAGAGTGGATCAAGTTTGCTGCTGCTGTTTGTCCTGAGCAAACTGGTCAGTCTCATGGAGTGGGCACATATCACCCCCTCCCCCCAATAAACAACCAAGCAAATGGAGCAAAATACTCTGTCAGGAAAGAAAAACAGGCTTGCAACAGATGCTGCAATTAAAATGAGAAGCTGCAAAGCTACTCTTCATTTCACTCCAGAAGCAAATTGTTGAACTCCAATTAATGATCAGTTTATTAAATAAGCATCATGCTTTTACGTCATAATTCTCCTAAAATCCTCAGCTGTTACATAACACGAAAAGACTGAATTTACACAGGCTACTTTCATTCTGAAACATCAGCGTTCATTTACCCATCAGAGGCCCAGCAGGATAGAGTTTACCATTCCTTTTAAAGTCAAACACAATGTGATTTTACTGGCTCTTCAAGATTAGCACAGTGTTTGCACTTTTGTGTGTCAGGCCAGTTTTAAACACTCGCTTTCAGAAGTCCCTGGAACCTGCCGCATTTATCATAGCAACAAAGCCACAGGAAAAGTCTTTTTGTTTTTTTTATGTTTGCCTTTTTTCCCCCTCTTTGTAAAAGTACAGTACTTTCTGGTGTTCTTTTCACAGTCACTTTTAGCAGACCAACATTCAAACGAAGGCAATTCATTTACCAAGTCCTTATTGTGAGGACAGACTATAGATTTGCCAGTGAAATGCTGAACTTACTATCCTCTGCTAATAAAACTGGCTGTAATACAATGCAATGCAAATAGTGAATCCTAGCTAGTTTGCAGAACACGGTGAAAACAAGAACGTTCTTGGTGGCGACATCGTTATGTTTTCTAGGGTACTACCAGGCATCTCAGCTCCAGCACTAACAAAAAAATCGCCGAGTTATGCTTGGAAACCCCTAATCCACAGTGGAGCAAAGAATCACAGGTTTTATAGCCCTTTCCACTACCTCCAGAGAACATGAGCAAAGAACAAAATACCACCCTGTCAGCCTTGAGAGAGCCGTTATGCTCTGCTACCCATCAATGCAGAGAATGATTAAGTCTTGATTCCCGGTGCCAAAGACTTCAGATAAAGCAGCGAACCCTTCATTTCCAGCCATGATCGCACTTAGCAAGGGAGGGAACCAACGGTAAAGGACGCTCGGCTACGGAAGTTTATTGTGAATCGCTCGGAAGTAAGATTTCTTTCTACGGCGGTGTCGAAAAATCCATTACATGGAGGCACCGGCAGATATTTATTTATCTGAGGTTAGCATGGCTTCATGAAGAAGCAAGAATACTCAGTTTGGATGACAAATCATTCCACAAACATTATTAATTCTCTGAGCGGTAAATATTTCAGGTTTCAAGAGCCAATTAGAAAGGTCAGCATTTATCTTTTTGTCTGTTTCTAGCCTTAATAACTTTTGCACTCTGCCTGTAGATTAATCACTGAAGGGAAAGATAAAGAGCTTTATAAATAGGAAAAATAACCTGGGCAGCATAATAAAAGAAGGTCCAGACTGGACAAAAATTATCTCTACCTGTTCTGGTTTTGATAACTATAGCCTACCTTAATCCAAAATCTAATTATTTGGATTAGATTAGGACAGTGGATTTTCCCGAAATGCCCAGGCAAACCACACGCAATTTCATCTCTGGGGCACAGGGTTGCATTTCATTTCCAAATCCCTTTTAATTCTGCACAGGCATTTGTAACTTCTTTTTCAAATGACAGCAAATAGTTGTCCCTCTGCAAAAGTTTAAAAAGCAAAAATCCCTGCCTCTAAACCCAGCAGAGGGCTGTTACTTGGCTTTTATTGTTACTCATTTGCTATACCTGAGGTCTTTGCAGCTACTATGAATCTTGGAAATTCCACAGTTTTTCAAGTGAGAAATATTTTAGAGGGGGATTGGTTTGTTGGTGTTTGTTTTGGAGCAGTGTGTGTCTATGTTCCAAAGTAGGCACACGCTGCCTCAAAAGGCAAGGCAAAGTAGCAAATATCGGCAGTACCCACCTCTGCCTGTGCATGACATCATTCCACCCCAGACACAGCACACGGGATGATACGCAGGAGCAAGGATGCATAGACATCAGTCATGAATGCACAAGACAGCAAAGAAAGCAAAGCTGACAAGATAACAAAAAACATGCCTCCCATGTAAACATTTTCTGATTACTAAATGGGAATCTTATCGAAAACAGGTTTAACTCATCCAAACTGGTTCCTGGGTAAGTTTGTTCAAGTAGTGTTCATGAAGAAGAATCATTAAGAAATAAATAAAACTTCTTAACTGCTATTGAAAATGTTCTTTTAAAACCGATGACTCTTTTCTGTATTCTTAAACAAGATTCCTTCATCTCACACTGTTAACCTCTACATGTTTGACAAACATAGTTTTCTTTCTTCCCTGAGAGAATGAGGATACCCAAAATGCATTATCAAGGTCAAAATAAAACCAGTTCCCCCCCAAACTATCAACATACGTAAAACCCTGTTGCTTAAAGAGAGCCTATAATTCCGACTGTGTGCTGCAGCACAGTTCTCAGAGGCTGTACTGAGCAGGCATGTACAACTCGCAATTTACTTCCACAACACCCCCTTAGGAAAAGATCCTCCGAAAGATTTCCTAAACACTTGTTTGTATACTATGTGTTTTAATTAACGTACAGAATAGAAATTACCATTTAGATAAGATAATGCTCCCCAGCCACCCCACTGTTGCATTGTTGAAATGCTGCCAGGTTCCTCAGCCCCTCTTCCGCTTGTATTTCTGGCAATCCTCAGGCCCTGCTTAGCATTCATTCATCTGCAGTTGGAGAGTTTCTCCAAGGCAGTCTCTTCAATTCCAAAGTGCATGAACTGCTTAATTTGAGTGTTCTGCTATTAGAGTACTTTAAATAGAGAGAATACTGCAGGAAACGACAGACCTCACACTTGCTTATGTGCCTGCTCCAACAGCTGTACGGACCGAGCGAGCTGCATGTGCATGTGCAGCCGCAGCTGCCAGCACAGATCCCAGAGAAATCCCAAGTCCTGCCCAAAATTTCAGGGAGTTCACATGTGAAAGTTCAGGAATCCACAGCAGAAGGTGTCACTGGGGTTTGTCACAAGGAAGCCAGCCTAGATCTTACACAGCAGCCATGCCTGCAGTGAGGAGTCAGACTATCAGATATAAAAAGATACTCTCTCTGGTCACAGAAGTACTAATGGGATTTACAACCACTTCACACAGATAATCTGTTATTCCCGGGTTCCTTTCCCCACTCTTTGGTCACGATGTGCACTTTCTCACTTGGCCAGCTGCAGGAGGCCCTTCATCCCCTTTACCACCTGCCTGTTCCTGGTCTTGTGTGAAGCAATCTCACAGGAAATGTCCATCACCAACAAAGAGAACCTACAGCAAGTTTCCCACCAAACTGAGAGACCATGCCGTCGTTCATTCAGGCCTCCAAAACTCAGTGTCCAGCACGTACCACCAGAAACGTAACAATTCTGGGGCGGGTTTCTAGACTATGATGGGAATGTCCTCAAGGTGGATTTTTAAAAGGTATGTGGGGATCAAGGAGGGAGCAGGGATCCTGTGGCTCCTGCCACCCATGATGGGCACAGGTTTGCCCTGACCAAGTTGCTCAAACTCTGCGTTTCAGCCAGGGGTACTGGTGCTTACCCGGACCCCCTAAACAGGGTGCTGTGTGGTTTAATTGGTAACGCTTTAAAGTATTTTGAAGATGAGAAGTGCTGTATGTGGCGACTGCCCAGAGTTATTATCACGATCCAAGTAATTAATCATTCTTGAAAATATTTCATTATATTTGAGGACAAAAAGAAAAATCTAAGGGGTCCAATTTAGATGCTGGATATTGCGGAGCAAAGGTCTGTCTGATTTTGTGCAAAGTGTCTACAGAAAGCACTTCTTGAATGAACCTAGGTATCATATACTACATTGCTATTAGAGTGACCAGATTATGAAGTCCTAAAAAATCCAAATGGTTTTCCTCGATAACAGAAAGTGACCCCGAGTTTCAGTTTCAGTGAAGGAAATAATAAAAGAGGACACTGGCACATGCAGTGGGCAGAGGCACGGGGGACAAACCCCCGGCTACACAACTAAGTAACAGAATAATCCTTTAACAAAAACGGATACCTCAGGCTCTACCTGAGTAGTTTCAAACTTTTAGAATGGGTGCTCAAGAGTTCAGTTTTTTAATCAATTCTTTGAGCACCTCAGATAATATAAACAAAGTTATCCCATCTCAGAGAGAACTGGCATGCAGCGTGCCAAAGCGTGGCAGAACCGGCAGTCTAGATTTTCCTACATATACAAATGAGTAACCAAAATGAAAGTCATGAAAGGTGGCAGAACCAAAAAAGCCCAAACTCAGCTCAACGCACCAAAAGCTGAGCACTTTTGTAGGCTAGGAAATGCTACATTTCAGTAGGCAAACCACTGCCACTAGCTAATTAACCTAACTGACAGCCAGCTTTGTCCTTAGCTGGTAGGATGGCAGAACAGCAGCCTGACGGAGTTCAGCAAGTGCAGAAGAAATACGACTTGTGAAACCACCACCACAAAGCAGCGAAGCAAAAGCTGGGACGAATCTTTGTGTTGGTATAACAAGAACAGCACGTCAAAATCTGCCCAAACTTCAGCATTTGTCCTGAATTCATTTGAATTAGCTAAATTGTGAGTCATTTATGAGACTTAGTACGCCACGTAGAACTGTTCCTTGCCAGCTCAGGGAATCCAAGCAGAGAAAAACGTACACCCAAATTCTCAGACAGGTGAGTGGGATGTGATGGGGCATTTCTAAAGGCATCTTTAATACTAAACAGAGGTTAAATCCGTTAGTCCTCATCACCTGGTTTCTCCTTTCGCAGGACCGAAGGTTGCTTTTCAAATTGCCTCTTTCCAAAAGGGTAGTTGCTCACACCGGGATTGAGCTGAGAACTGTTTCCTTCTACAGAGGCCACCTCGCTCTGCCCTTCACAGGGCCCACCACCTTTCCCAAAGGAGCTGACCGCAGCTCTGCACCCATCTCCCAGCCAAAGGCAAGCGCCACCTTCCAACCAGTGAGGAACGGGAAACCCCTGTTGATTATTTTGCAAGCAGTTTGCATACCCAGAGCTACTTATCACACAGGCTTTTTCTGCTTCTGAATGACCAAACGTCGCGCCTGCAGGGAGACCTACAGGCTTCAGCTTGTTGGCTTCCTATGTAAATCCAACAGCGTTTTATTTCCCGAGTTTTGGTAAATGAATACTGAAGAAACAACCTAAATGAAGAGTCCAGGAAAGCTGAGGTGTTAATAAGGCAACGCCTCAAGTGTGTTGGGTACTGAACACATCAGGGAGTCCCACACAGCAGTGCAGGTGGCTGTTTTAACCAGCACAGACATACAAGTGGAGGCTCATGATGCTAATTACAGTTGCCACACAGTGATTCACAATCCATGTCCTCTGATGAGAGAATATCCCAATTTTCATCAAATTATTTGTGCAGTAATCTATGTAAAATGACCTGAAATGTGTGCGAAGTGTGTCGGAGGGATTACACGTTTACAGACACAGCTGCTCCCGTGAGTTAAGAGTTCAGACCGAAACCACGACTCGAGTTTTCCAAGGCAGCAGCAGACAGGCTGCACCAACTGCTGAAACTCGCAGCTCCCCTCCTCTCTCGGGACCCTTGGCCAGCCGCTGCAACACTTGGGTGTGCCCCAAATTGCAGGTTACAGGCTGTTCCAAGAAGCAGTTTCAAGATTCTTTGTGTATTATCTCCAGTCTATAAAGCTGTCCCTCCTCCTGTCAGGCTTACAGAGCACACTCCCCTAGGATATTATCTGGAGCAGAATTTCAGCTTATAAAACAGGTTTACCAGCTGAATAAAACATCTAGAGGAACTGTATACTTTAGGATCTGTTTTCACAAAACAGATCTTTTCTAAGGTTTCCTTGTTATTACTTTCAACTAATCTTAAGTGGAAAAGATTATTATTCCACTCAAAGTACTGCCACAACATCTCTATTTGTTCAGATAAACTCAAAAAACGGAGCGATGCCTTTAGTTAGGTTAGACTGGTAGTTCACTCTCATCATCTTAAGCTATTTTACTCAGTCTGTGGATTGCTAAACAGCTGTTCAGCCATCCTGTGTACCAGCAAATCTCATCTGGACCTTCACATTTCATTTTCTTCCTCCTGCAAAATAAACATTTAAGATTTGCTGTTGCAGTTAATCACAGAGAAAGTATCAGCAATGTTTGTTTTAATAATCTTTGCTCACTGTCGTCCCAAGAGTGGAAACTAAGGGCTACCTGGGAAGGGTTTAATGTGTGTCACTCTTCAAGAAAAACACCTACGTGTAGGCAGGCAGAGGGGGCATCTCTAAAGATAGCAGTCAAATCATGAAATGATTACAAAATAAATCATGACGCCAATGACCTACATGCATTTGCAAGTCTGGCAAGGGAGTAACTGCTGATCCTAGCAACAAAATTTCAGAAGGATTAATTTCAGAAATCTTCCAGTAAATTTGGATCCTGTCCTTCAGAAGTAATCGGAGCTCTGCGAGCCCCACCATGACCAAACAGAAAAGCCAGGACTCGTGACCTTGCAGCACCGTGCGCTCGCTAGGTTCTGTCCCCAACCAGAACTGCCCCGTCTCATTTCTGCCTCCGAGCATTAAGCTGTTCAACAGATGGTATAGAGAAATTACGGGTCTGCTGGTTATTTTAAGTACCAATTTGAACAGACTGAACCAAGGTGCTTCTCTTGCCTTTCTGCATGAAGCGGCACTCTGAGCGCTCGTGTCCTACACAGGTCGTCTCGGCAGTGACTGATGCCGTTCAAAGCACTAGGGACGAGCGTCAGTGCCGTACGCCGCACCCGTCACATCAAACCCTTACTCACAGCAGTTCACAGGTTTCAGGCTTCGTCTTCTTAAAAAACAGTTCACCGTCTTCATTTGCACAGGAAGGGTAGAAATAGATGTATTTGTGCAAGATACTGTAACCCATTTAAAGCAGCAGTGAACATACTGACACAGTAAAAGCAACAGTCTAGAAAAGGCAAAAAGGAAAGCCAAATACAGAGAACACCTCAGAGATTGACTACCACCCAGTAAAACGAACAAGTAAATACAGTTCTCTCATGTCTTAATTGTTCATGCAGCACCTTGGCCAGCATTTGCTATTTTATGTTTTTAAGCCACTAACACCTTTCTACAAGAAGTTTGAAAATGTAGACCTTATGGTTAATCAGTGTGACCAAGGCAAGTTGTGTTTTTATTAAAAACAAACAAAAAATCCTCCTCTCTCACCAGCCACTATAACAAAATTTCCAAGAGACAGATACAGAAGTATACCTTGACCTCCTTAGACATCATACAGTAAATAAGGTCTCTTCTACCTAAGACACATAGCAACATATCTTTGTTTGGTAACAGAGAAAGTCGTTATTGACATAATGACATGCAGGGAAATCAGTCACTGCAAACTCATGGTAATGTAAGATTAATTTATTAAAAAAAAAAAAAAACCAAAACCCCAAAACCCAAACACCACCTTTACATTATACCTATTTGTCAACTGCAGTGATAAAAACGGGAACTGCTTGAAGGTGAAAGGAGAAAAATCATTAAGGGAACAACTTCAGAGATGTTTGTTCCAAAGGACTGAAAGGGAGGATGACAGAAACACAAAATACTAGGGGGAAGAAAATGTTTAGAGAGAAAAAAAACAGGGGAAAAGGGAGAGATATAAAACACGGGGTTTTGTCACCAAAAAAAAAAAGAGTAGGACCTTGTATTTTCCTGTATTGGTATCTCAAGTCTAGCATTTGAATGACACAGAGAACATTTCCAAACAAGAATGGAAATATCTGGGTTTCCCAGAAAAACATCAGAACGTATTTACTGGTAATTTTTCCTCCATAAACTCTGGGTTTCAGAGTTTATGAGAACAAGACACATGCACTGAATCTCTAGCACAAAAAGACATATTTTTCTACATAACTGAGTATTTCTTTGTACATGTTCAATATATTAGCTAACCACACATATTTCTATTTAAATGCATTTATTTAACTATACACATGGCACAGACACAATTGTACATACAAACCTGAACAAATGGTCTGGCCTCAGCTATTTTATTTTTTTTCATCTCCAGGAGAAATAACTTATTGTTCCTGTTTCTCAGGAGAAAAAACTTAGTATCAGAAACTGAGTGCTGGAACTCAACATGTAGCTCACAAAGCAGCATATCCTATTTTATTGTGAAGAAAACCAATGCACGTATTCACACGAAATAAGTAAATTATGTTTAAAAGCTGCAAAGCAAGGATGTATGGTAGAAATACAAAAATGAGAGATATGCAGGAAGTGTTCTTAGTGTCTTCATTCAAATTGTGCATATATGTAAAAATCAGGACTGGAATTCCCCATCATGCTGTGAGCAATTTTAATTTCAATTTCACCTTATCCTTCTCATGCACTAGAGAGCAGTATGATGGGCTAGACATAGAAATATATATTGTCAGAGAGAAAGAGAATTTATTACCTTTACTGTATGCAATTGCAACCACTGTGAGACTGACCTATAAAGAAAAAGGAAACTAAAAGAAATAACATGTAAGAAGCAGCTAAGGGTCCTATCTCCAAACTGACAGAAGCTGTCCTAAAATAATTTAAAGAAAAGCCATATTTTCTTTGCTAATTTGTGGTCGGTATTAAATGCATTAAAGAAAGGATCAATTCTTTTACCAGCCTAAAAGTCTTACAGATCTTTTCCCAAGTTTACCTTTGTAAGAAAATGAGAGCTTATCCCATTCTGCTGATTAGAGAGTACCCTTTTGTAAAAGTTCATTCAGATGCAACTTACCTCCCTTAGAGAGGGAGAGGGATGCGAGGCAGAGATGCTGTGTACAGTAGGTTGACGTTCACAGTCTACTGCGTTGGCAGGTGTACTTCAAGTAGCTTGAAACTGGTAGTGTAAAGGACTACTTAACCCAAAAGGAGCCCTAGTTTGGGTTTTTAGGTTTCTGAATACATTGTACTTCTACTGATAAAGAAGAAAAATCCTGCCTCCTTCCCTCTTTAAGTCCCAGTTCAGTTTGGAGTCTGTCATAAATTGCAGGAAAACCAACTGATGCATTCACAGTTGCAGTAACGCACTTGGCCATCCCAGAACTCTGCATACTCTCAAGTGTACAACTGAAGAATTTCTAGTGGTAAGATTTATTCCAACATCTGAAACCAACAGATTTTTTTTCACATTTAGCTTAAATAATGCACAGCAACAAGACAGGCACACCACTGACCACCCTTCCAATACAAGATTAAGGCACAGCAATGAGATACGCACACCACTGACCACCCTTCAAATTCAAGATAGGCTCTAGTTTTCTCAACTGTTCAAATAAAATTAAGCTCTCTTAGTAATACGCCTTTCCCATTAATTTGCTGTTTCTTCCAGAGTTTAAGATATGCCTTTTACAGAACCAAAAACTTACCAATCTTTAACCAGCAGCACAGAGATCTGGTCTCACCAGCAGCAAAAAATTCTTAGCATGTCAGAGAGGAAAAATTATTGCCAATGTTAACCACGAACATCACCACACAGACAGCATACAAAAACCACAAGACATGAACATCACTTGGACTTGATCACCATCACAGTTCTTCCCATAATTGTCTTCTGTTTACTAGTTATGAAGCTTTGGTTTCCCCAGGGATTGGAAAACATGTAACTGTCCATCACACAAGCAGGTCATAGCAAAAGAGCATCTTAAAAATTCCCAGAGCTTCTGTTTTAATTCTCTCAATATAGGTCTGTCTCAAGAAAGCTGACATGCAGTCAAGCAACAGCCCAACCTGACAACAGCTTCCCCTTGCTCACAGCAGTCTGCACATCCCCAGAAGTGCTCAGAGCAACACAACTGCAATATTATTCTTATTTTAGTAACTTTCATGTAAAGCATAGGCTTATGCCTCTCTTGTAGCTGTGCTCTCAAACAGACTCTGCAATTATGAAACTTCTAATATCAGCCACCTTCACAATTTAGGAACGCCAAACAGTCACAGACTCTGAACATGCAGCATATGCTTCAGCTCATCAGGCCAGAGATTTTGATGACAATAATCACAGTAATTTCACAGTTACAGAAAACAACTCTTCACTCACTCTACCATTTTCCTAGTTACCGTATAAATTTCACTGCTAGTTGCTAACTGTGACTTGTGCAGAGAACTGCTGTAAAATGTGATCTAACTGGTGGTACGCGACGTCCCTGTCACAGGCCGCTGAAACCTCCTACTCTAAGCCCCAGTCTAGCCGGAGGTGGCCTGGCCCCACATTCCACCTACAGAAAAGGTTTGACACTGACTGCTGCCAGACCTGTCTGTCTGCAGCGAACACCTCCAGGACTTCCCAGATACCTGACAGCCCCTTAGGAGATGCTCTCACCGTGCTTCCAGGCATCCAGAAACCCAGGGCACAGGCAAACAACCCCCATGCTCTGAGCAGACCATAGCTCTGGGTGGGGAAAGGACAACACCAGAGGAATCCTGGATGTATGGCAATCTGGGTAAAGGAGACTGCCACTGAACAGGAACTAGCCATTTCTCTTGCTGTGTCCAGTCTACATCTTACTTCACCCACCTGAAACCCAAGGGCAGTACTATCGGTTTTCCACATGACAGTCAGTCCCATATGTGTGTTTGCAGGGAAGAAAGGGACATGTCTCCAGACAAAAGCACCTGTACTGGTACCTAAAGAAGCGTCAGTCACAGAAATAGTTTTTGTAAAAAAGCTGAGATCAACAACCGATGATTTACAAGAAGTGGATTCCAGCGTTCAGACTGCAAAGCCACAAACACATCACCTACAGGACCAACCTGAAAAGAAGCTAAGAACACGTTTGAGGCCATTTAGCCGCACCCCTGGAGCAATGCAACGTGTAGGTTACCCTGGCACTGACTCAGTCTGGGCAAGGAATGTCCACTCCTCACCCCCTCCATACTTTAAGTAGCCTCCCCTTCCCTTCCTACACTACACTAGTTATCGGGGCGGCCACGCCAGCACTGCGGGGACTTGCAGCAGCAGTTCTTTCTCTCGTTGGTGCATACTGCAAAGCACTGTTTTACTGCCGCCGCTCACACAGCGGTTGACATCAAAGGTAACACAGGCAGGTACACACAGATGTATCCTCTCCTTTGCCCAAGGTCAGCACCGTGGTAGGACTTGCACTGCAGCGCTCACCCACGCCCTCCAGTCGTCAAGGAAAGTAAACAAAGTCAGTAAACTTCATCTTGAGTCACTCAGAAGTAATAATTTCAATGTCACTATGCAGGACTGTTACAAAACAAGCAAAGTTATCTGTAAAGATAGCAAAGACACCTATGCAGATCTAAACCGTAAGTCACGGAGTTTAAACACGGTAGGAATTTAACTTCGTGTGCTCTGCAACGTGACCTACCATTAGCAGAACCTGTCTGCCACCGTTTGGTTTTCTTCCTTCTCAACTTCAGAGGTCAAAGGTAGCTCAGAGGTTTTGGTCACAGGAACTACAAACAGCCAGAGGTCACATTTCCTTACTAATGGCCCTAAAGTTAATGCTAACAGGACCACACTTCAGGCACTCAGTGAATTAGTTTCTGCCATTGTCTTCCATACTCGAGTAGAAAGCTAGGGACACAATGACTATATACATATTGCATCGCTAATGCATAGCACCCTATCTACAAATGTGCTACACCGAGCGAAAAATGTCACACTAAGTGACCACTTCTGTATCAATCACTGCAAAATGCTGTCTCTCACTGGGATTTTTTGCCAAATGCACAATGCTCAGGCCATTTTAGAACTCTTTTCACAAACACAAGCCCTTACCAGCACCCTCAGGTCCCCAGCAGTCCCACACCAGGGTGTTACCCACTTTCCCAAACAAGCGAGAGCTCTGCTCTCCCAAATTACTCCCTTAGGGACACACTGCACCACCCCTCTGACAATTTTATTTCTTCAGTAATACCACTGCAAACACACTGAATGCTAATAATAAATAAACTATTCAAATATTCGGTCTCTATGGAAGCACCACACGAATCAGCCTCTTGAAAAGAAACTCCTGATGAGATTGTCAGGGTACCCTTCAGGTGGGTGGGAGGGGAAAAAAAAGGCTGATTTAAATAATGATGTGTTGTGAGTAAGAAGGGATTTATTGCAACAAGGAGTCATAGCAGCTTTGCTCTTAATTCAATAGGTTGACCAAAGCCATGTCATCAGCAAACACAGAGCACGGTTGTCAACAGTTTCAAAGAGTGTGGAACTGGAGGTTGGAAAAGCAAAATTTGAAGAAAATTTGACACTACGGTGAAGTCAAAAGGTCTGGTGCTCTTCTGACGAAGGTAACTAAATAGGAACTAAACTGAACATTCAACACACCAGGTCTCCACACAGAATAGTCATTTATGGAGTTACAGAGTCAATCTCCAATGTATCTCTAAGAGTAAGGAGTTTAATTGAAACTTCAGTGGGAAAAAAAACCCCAACACCTAAACCACAATTCCCTGCAAAAGCTAACAAACAGCACTGTTGCTTTTTACAGTTAGGTTTCCCCTGTTTAAGGTTCTCCTATTAGTGAAGGATCAGAATATGATAGAGAGCCAATATTTTGTAGACTGACAGCTCTAGGCAGCAACAAGCTATTATTATCCTCTCACTTCATAAAGTAGAAACCCAAGGAATTTTAACCCTGAAGCAAAAAAAGAATTCATATTCCTGGGAAATGTAAGATGCCCAAATACGCATTAGGAAATGAATCCTTAGCTGGATTTGGGCATAAGGGCCTTGCCCATGGTTGTGTTCTAAATCACAGCACCTAAACCTACCAATCCTAAGGCTGGACTGTCTTTCATCACTCCCGGCTTTTCTTCTTATAGTCATCATCACACTGAAGTATTATGTAATATTAAATGATCTGTAATATACACGCTGCCATGCCATGTCGGTTCTTCTTTGCACTTCCAGGTAGTAGAAGAAAACAGAGCATTTCTTTCCAAGTCTGGTTTTCTTTTGAGGTGTAAGACATGCAATTCTTAAAGTTAAATACACCCAAGTCTTACCGAATCCTCTCGTCTTTTAGCTCTCCCATGCTGCTCTGCTCCTCACCCCTGTTAGCACCAGCAGGTATGGGCACCTTGTGTCCCAGGATGGGCTGCGCCTCTCCTACATGCCCAGCACTTGCCCTTGTCTTGCTTATGCAGTGGGAAGAGCAGATGAACCGAATTTCTACCAGAAGAAAGCAGCTCACTGTGTCTGCAGGGGCCCTCGGGTGTCTGTCAGTGTGTGCTGACAAACACATCCCAATTTTTCACATTATTGGAGGGAACTTGTACGTGGCTGAATGCAAGCAGGAGTCTTGCCTTTGTCAATTTGTTGTCAACTTCCACCCTGAAGGTAACAAGAACAACTCCTAGACCTCACCTGAGACTAAGTAGCTGGTATCATAGAATCACAGAATGGTTTGGGTGGGAAGGGACCTTAAAGACCATCTAGTTCCACCCCCCCTGCCATGGGCAGGGACCCCTTCCACTAGACCAGGTTGCTCAAAGCCTCATCCAGCCTGGCCTTGAACACTCCAGGGATGGGGCATCCACAGCTTCTCTGGGCAACCTGTTCCAGTGCCTCACCACCTTCTCCAGGAAGAACTTCTTCCTGGTATCTAATCTAAATCTCCCTGCTTTCAGTTTAAACCCGTTACCCCTTGTCCTGTCACTACAGGCCCTTGTAAAAAGTTCCCCCCAGCTTCCTTGTAGCCCCTTCAGGTACTGGAGGTATGGGCAGTACTTGTCCAAAGAAACCAGTCCCTACTGTTGTATTTTTATCCTAATGACACTATTAACATAAAAAGGCAGGCTGGATGTCTTCATTTGTAAGAAGGGATGATTCTAATTTAGCCTTCACAAGGGAAACCAGCAACAGTTGCCCCCTTTCTGCCTCCTCCCCACTGGCTTATTTCCACCTCAGCAAGTGCTTCTATTAATAGCCAACACTTGGAAATATGAAGTCCCAAATCTGCTCTCTCATTTCATACAATTACTCACATGACAATGGGTTAAATGAATTGTTTGGTCATTTCAAGGATTCTCATGATTATTAGAGAAGAAAAAGATCTCTGTACAAATGTGTTCATGACCAAGCTGGTTCCCCATCTTTTTCTGCAGACTTCTCAGGTCTGGTCTGTCCACATTCTGTACATTCAGAGTAAGGGATGCAATTTTCTTGCTCTCTCAAATAAATTACCATCCTCATCCAAGAATAAAGCGATCCGTGTGGTTTTGCAATTTCCTCAAAGTCTCATTTATCGTCAGGTATCAGATGCCTGTACACTAAAACGTGAAAGCTACCATCTTAGCTTGAGGGCATCAAGGTTTGCTATCTTGCTGCAGCAGCAGTGCCCTGAGTTTCCATTTCTACTCTACAATGAACTCCAGAGTTACTCTCTCACACTGGTTTTGGTGATACCTGACCCTGTCAAGCCAGTGTCTACCAGAGATCCTCACAGGTGGTGCTGGCTACAGCCATGGCAGCTGAACCAAAGCACATGTACTGGGTCTGGCGGAGACGGAGTTAACTTTCCCCACCGCAGCCCCCACAGGGCTGTGCTTTACATTGGCAGGCAGCAAGGGGGTGATAACAGAGCAGTGTTTTGGCTGCTGCTGAGCAGTGCTCACACAGCATCCAGGCTGTCTCTCCAACATTTCTCCCCATCCCAGGACGCTGGGGGTGGGCAAGGCTTTGAGAGGGGACACAGCCAGGACCGCTGACCCAAACTGACCAAAGGGATATTCCATACCTTATGATGGCAGCTCAGCAATAAAAGCAAAGAGAAAGGAGGAGGAAGGGGGTCATTATTTCTTTATGTTTGTCTTCTGAAGCCATTGCTATGTGTACCGGAGCCCTGCTTCCTGGGAAGTGGCTGGACAATGCCTGTTGATGGGAAGTAGAGAACAAATCTTTGTGTTACTTTGCTTCCACGTGCAGCCCTTTGCTTTATTAATCTGCCTTTATCTTGACCCACAAGTTTTTTTTTTTCCATCCTATTTTCTCCTCGCCCCTGCCCAGCTGAGGAGGGGAGTGACAGAGCAGGTTGGTGGGCACGTGGGCTCCAGTCAGGGTCAGTCCACCACAGCAGATCACACGTGGGCTGCTGGAAGCAACAGTCAGAGATGAAAGTGTCTCATACAATGCTTTCCCAGAAGAACCCAAGCCATCCTCGTTTAAGTATTCTATCGCATGTTCTGTTCTGGGGCATGAGGATGCCTGTTCCCTGCAGCCGATGGTGGACAGAGAACAAAGCAGCTTGTGAGCTCCAGGGAAGACATTCCCTCCTTTCTCAGGCTCCCTCAGCCAAGTGGGACCGGAGGCCGTATGTTACTCCTCACTCCTCTCCTCCTGTGTTCTGTGAATGGGATTTTTGACAGTCTTTATTTCCATTCCAATTTATAGAGAATTGTGGCTTCAAAGGAAAGCCATGCAGTCTGAATTCAGCTCACTGCTGCAATCCTGTTCACAGGTATGAGTCTGGGTCTGCAGGATCTCTGGAGCAAGAGCTCCTATCTTGGATTTAACATCCACAGGCAGCAGATTTAAACCGGGCTGATCATCAGCAGAGGAAGTGGAGGACCTTGCTCACACAAGAAAGCAGCACGGCAGGGATCACGGCTGTACCTCTAGTTGGTTGGGAATTGCTGGAAGCAGTAATCCAAGGCAGATCACCTGGCCATAGTCATGAGGGCTGTCTCTGTTTTCAGCTCCAACAGCAATAGGGACTGGATGACCCAGGTTCAATTTCTTTGCCTGGATGATGAGGAATCCGTAACTGTGCTACCACAAGGGTCTGCTTCTTCCAGTCTTTGACCAGAAACTCAGGAAGCTTACCCAAGAATGGCATTAAGCCTGGCAGACACCTACCTACTGTAAACCAGAGGAGGCACTGCTTTTATGTCAGCTGCTGCCCAGTCGTGGTGCTGTTGGATCTTCTGGGGCAACGCCCGCAGTTCTTGCACTCGTTCCAATCCCTACTGCAGCAGCAACAACAGATGCAGATCACTGTTTCCACTGTACTGTGCCCTGTTTCTGTGCCAGCTGTAATTACACCCACAAGCACCTTCTACGTACACTTCCTTGCAACTTGGGACCGAACAAATTCGATACAAGAAGACATACTCATGTTGCACTTAGTTATTAAAGTGTGGGAGCAAGAGAGTGGCAAGTTTGGTATTTTCTTCCTTCAAAATGAAAGTTGTTATCTTTAAGAAACAAAACCAAAGCCCTCCACAGCCCACTTATATCTTACAGGTGGCACTCAGCAGCTGGAATATATATGACCTTTGCTAGAAGTCCATCTGAAGATGTATTTTTAATTTATTCAGGAAGAAAGTTAAGGTATCTTGAGAGCAACTGCATCCTCAGGCCTATAGCATGAGCTTAATATCCAAGACCAGAGCAGAAGCAACAAAACTGACCTTATCTGAACATGATGAGTTAGTTTCAAGGTCTTGAAGTTAATGTGATCATGTCGCCGCCTACCTCAGCCATCACAAGTTTCTGAAAAGTTTAGAATATGTCTAAATCCTTCCCACCATAAAGATGTTTTTCTGTCACACATTTTATTAAATAAAAAAGGATGTGTTGTGACAGCTGAGAACAGAAAAAAACAGTAGGAACAAAGGCTCTCCCATACAGCAGGTTGGAAAAATCAAGCCACGATTTGAAACAAAACCACAGCATGTACAATAACAAGATACAAAAAGTGATAGAAAGAGTAAGGCAGTAGAAGCAAAAACCTGTTTTATCTGGGAATACAGGTAAAACAGAAGAATGCAGCAATCTCCATGGACATACAGGTAAGTTCTGACAGAAAGTATCAGAGTCTGGTGAGGTCGAAGGTCCTGTCTGTATTAAGCTCTGCACGGGACTTCACGAGAAGGCCAAAGAGCACAAGATACAAGGAGCAATCCTATATAAAGCTCAACATTTCAAAAAGCATCTGAGCAGGTGACTTACTCAACACAGCAAGTAAAGTTATTGGTTGTTCGTTCTGATTAGTTAGTTAATGCTAGGAACAATAGTACCACGATTCTCAAACTAGAAACTGAGGTAGTCATCTCCTATTTAATAACATCATAGGCAAAAAGAAAACAACATACATATATATTGTTAAAAATCGTTCAACAAAGTAGAAACAAAAACAGACAGAAAAAAAAGAGAATTAATCCTGCTCATGTCAAAGACATTAAGGATACAGAACAGCTACAATGGATTTTAGCTTCCCTTTCTCTTCCTTTGCTATTTTGAGGTACACAGATAAATGGTTTCTCAGTCACTTTCTCTGGAGAGATATATTAAATGCTTTACAATGGTTAAGATGACTTTGCCAAATTGTTCAGGTATAAAAATGAATGGAAACCAGGAGCGTCTGCAAGTCTTTCTTGGCTAAAAAAAGTACTACATTGCGGATTTTTTTCTTTTCATTCCCCAGACCAGAGAAAGAGCATTTTCCTTAACAACTCAGAAGAAATGAGGTGTGACAACTGCACATGAATATCACATTCACTAAAATTTCAGAATTATTCTGTATTATTGTCTATACCATACACTGAACATTCTTTTCAAATGTAGTGAAACATTTATCAAGTAAAAATAATTTTAAATCCCTTTGTTACCTAAACTTTTGCCAGTCAAAAGGCAGTACCCTAACTCGAAAACAATAATTGACTCAATTTTTCATTCTCCTGTTTGCATTAAGCTGGATATAAGCTCTGGAAAAAGAGATCTAAGATGGTCATGTAAGGAAGGACTCGACAAACCTCTCCACCCCTCATCTCACACCTCCCTGCACCCGCTACCATTCCTCTGCCCAGGTCTGCTGGAAAATCAGTGTGAAGCAGCAAAGAGGTGGATGCACTATTTCCATGCAACCTGCTGAAGCCTGTCCGTGAAAGCTCATTGCAGGGAAAAACAGCAGGCAGACAGACAGACAGAAATAAGGGCTCGGTTGAGTTATTTTCTTGTTTTAAAATTAAAACCAGGAAGTGTTAAAAGATGACTTAATGAGGTTTTTCTTCACACCCTCATCTTTCCAACCTCTGTAGTATCATGCATAATAGAATTCAAATTGGCTGTGTTTCCACTTGAAATGACAACACAGAATGCCAACTCAGTTAAAGGTCTGTTAGGCTTTGTTAGTTGCTTGAAAAGGCACTCATCTCTCTCTATTTCTTTAACATGCTGCAATATTTTTGGCTTTTAGGGTTTTGTTCCCAATTTGGAAGGCAGAGAAGGGCAGAGGAGAAGAGGGTGGAGAACAGCATGCTTTTATTTATTAGGAGAAGGCTTTAAGTAACAACTGAGATAGGAAGGACTACAAAATAATTGTTATTAAATTCCTGGGTATCTTGCATCATAAGAAGACGTAGAACGTTTGTGCCATACAGACCTGACAGGGCAGTTTACATTTTATGAACTCAAATTACAAAGACTGTGTATGTGCAGGTACACATTTAAAACTGGTACTGCTGAACAACTGAAAATTAATCAAGCATATCCATTCACAATAGCTCCTTTTTTTCCTAACCAAAAAAATTACGTGAAAATCCAGTTCTTTCCATTAGGAAAGACTGCAAAGGTAGCAGATATATCTTATCAAGACTAAAGCCAAAAGCTGCCAAACTACAATTTATATACCATCTCCCAGTGTTTAGAAATAATCTGAAGGCTTTAATGTATTTAAATTTGTTTGAACAAATCTCAGCATAGATATTAGATAACAGAACAATGCAAATTCTTAGATATGTCCAAGGAATTAGCTGAAAAATATTCTCAGGTAAACTACAGATGCTGGATTACTTTAGGGTTTGGAAGGTGAGCAGTACTGCCTGCTAATTATTTGCTTGTGAGCCTAGTTGCGAGTAAGGCTCCATCCTAGGTCATGTGGATAACTGTTCCAGAGAACATTATAGAGCATTTTCTACCAGAAAGAAGGCCACAAAACTCTTGGCACCATGCGAATGAACCCAAAACTGAGACACTTCATGGACAAATACTTGCAAAGCCCACAGAATCATCCTAAATGGTATAAGTAACTTTTGCACCATACACTAACGCATGCAGTCTGGGCAAACAGCCTTCTATGTTCCAAAGACACTTTCACTAAGAATGATGGTGGTTCTGTGCACTCAATGGCAGAAATATAAACAAACTTAGCAGTGAATAATAATTTTAAAAAGTCTGGTAAGATAGTTGAAGATTTTCAGTCTACCAAAACTGCAGTCAT
This sequence comes from Eurypyga helias, assembly GCF_000690775.1. NCBI lineage: Eukaryota > Metazoa > Chordata > Aves > Eurypygiformes > Eurypygidae > Eurypyga > Eurypyga helias. The sequence continues at coordinate 76,785 of NW_010253869.1, forward strand.
ACAGCTTCTGTTTATGTTGTCCATCCAATGGAAGTAAGATATTTAACATTCCTCTATGGATATAAGCATGCTAGATTTCTTGAGACAAATACTCTGACAGTTTTCCCACTACAGCACCACTACCTACCTTCAGTACATTTTGCCAGCAGCACAATTAGGGAGTAAAAGAAAGGAACTCTCACAAAGAACAACCTTGCTTCATCCACAGAGCTAAAAGCAGTGTTCCTGGGACATTTCCTTCCAGGCACTCTTTATCCACACAAAGGACAAAAAAACATAAAGCCATCCTTTGCCACATTTTACAGTAAGCAAATTAATAATCTGAGGAAAGGAAAAAAGCAGCAACTTTCATAGACTACATTCACTGTATGTAGTAAATCGTCATTTATGCGCAATAAAGGAGACAGGTTAAAGGAAACAAAAAACATTTGGTTACTTCTTGCCCAGTGAATATTACAAAAGCTGTACAATTTGCAAGAGATATTTGTAAAGTAGAACAGTTAGTCCAAGATGTAGTATCCATCACCTACCTTGTAGAAGGGCTCCATTTCTCTTGAAAAAGGTGCTTCCTGGCCAAATGGGTGGACCTGATGTGCTAAAGGTAAGAAGAAATAAGTGTAAAGAAAATCTCATTTACATTAAACAGTAATAAGTTACTATTTGCATGAGTTGTGTTTTGTTTTTAAAGCTAATGTAACATCATGGCATTTTTGCCTTCAAGCAAGGGTCTAAAATTTCACATTAAAAATAGGTCAACTTGATTCAAGATTCACGTTCTCTTCACAAGGAAAAACCTCCTCAGCAGAGCACACGCCTACACTCTCTCAGAGGAAGAGAGAAAAAAGCCATTTGGAATAAATAGTAAAAAAACCCCGAATCAGTGTCAAAAATATTTACTGAATTCTCAGTACAGCAAAATAGACTCCCAAAGCCATCTGCTAACAACCCAAATGCTTTAGGCTTTTACTCAACCATAACAACAGGCTACCCCAGCTAACGCATCAACCCGGAAAGGCCTAGGCCAGGCAAATGGGTGGTTTCTGTGCGCCCACCAAACCCCTGCACAGGCAGAGGTCACCCCGCTGCATCCCAGAACACGCTGCTCAGCGAGCTGTCCCGCGAGCACCAGAATTAATGAGGCCTGGTCTTTGCTGTGCATGCGTGACTGCTGACCAGGGTGGGCCCTCAGGTGCCTGGCACAGGTGAGCTCCCGCCTGAACTGAAGCCCTTTCCTGAACTCAGGCCACCATCAGGTCCCTCTTTTGCTTCACCTCCTGCTCGTGCAGAGATTGACGCAAGGTACCGGCCTCAGAGAGGCCTCTCCTGTGACAAGCGCAGCTAAAGGCAAAGAACAGATTCAAACATGGGACAAGACAGAAGAGGAAGAGGAAGGAACATCAGTATGATCCTCAAGACCTTGTTTCCTTTGTTGCCTCAGAGCACCTCATGGTGGGTGCAGGTCGCACCCACTCCAACAACCAGCGGTGCTGGCGAGCCAGAGAAGAGGTGAGGCTGTGAGGGAGCGCCTGATGGCCACCCGCTCCCCTTCTCTCCCGCCATAGCACTGTTGCTCCGACATCACCACACCACAACAGCTCTCCTTCCTGTGTCAGCAAGGATGACCAAACTTCCCGGACATAAAAGGTAACCTTGCTTTTTCCCTAACAGTACAGGTGACCTCCTCCCAATGCGGCACAGCTCGCCCTCCCAGGGAAATGGCGCCTGTGCCGCCCAGAGCGACAGTGCTGCTGCCGCCATTGCTCTTGCTTGAGGGGAGTCCTCACGGAGAGGCACTACCTGTGGGAGCTCACTCATCACCCAGGACTTTGCCTAGGGCTCAGGCATAGCAAGTATTTTAGAAGCACAGTACCTAGGGGAAATAGCTAAAAACGTGGAAAAGATTTGCTGCAGCGTTGTCAAGGCAGGTGGAAGAGACAGATTGCCAGAGGGGCGTTCCTGTAGTCATGAACAGGTTTCAAAGTCCTCTAAAGCTTGAAAGCAATCACAGGTATCTTAATACATTAGGCTTTTATTGAAACTAGTATCACGAAACTATGCTATCAATATATAATTGCCCTATGCTTGAATTTGAGCACAAATTAGAAATAAAGGACTAAATATCCTTTGGTAAGATTACTGTAAGGCATTCTGCCTTTTTAAGGTAATCCACTGTGCTGGGTTTGTGTGGCAAGGACTGAGGGATTGCACCCTACAGAAGGGACCCAGCTGGAGCAGGTCATGAAGAACTACAGCCTGTGGGAACGACTCGCATCGGAGGAGCTCATGGTGGAATGTCTCCCATGGGAGGAACCCCACGCTGGAGCAGGGGCAGAGTGTGAGGATGCCTCCCACCCAAGGAGGAAGGAGCGGCAGAGACAACTTGTGATGGACCGACCACAACCCCCATTCCCTGTCCCCCTGCGCTGCTGGGGTTGAGTTGGGGTGGGGTTGGGGGTAGATCAGAAGCAAAGCTGAGCCCAGGAAGAAGGGAGCGGTGGAAGGAATATTTTTAAGGTCTGATTTTTGTATCTCACTGTCCTACTCTGATTTGTTTAGTAACTAGTTAAATTGATTTATTCCCCAGGTCAAGTCTGTTTTGCTTGTGACCATAACCAGTGAGAGGTCCCTCCCTGTCCTTTGTCTCAACCCATGAGACTCACCTGGTATTTTCTCCTCCCCATCCCACCGGGGGAGGAGTGAGCGAGCGGCTGTGTGGTGCTTCAGTGCTGGATGGGCCTAAACCACAACATTCACCTTCCTCTTTGGATGCAAAATGTGAACCAAGCCCCACGCACCATTTCTGTTCTAAGTTACTTTCATCTCCTCCTGGGTTGACTACTGCTACACAAAATGCAATGAAATGGAAACCAGATGTTGTCTAGTACATCGACTCGACTGCATTAGCAAAGTTCTAATAAAATGCCATATATAAAAAACACACTGCTTTCACAAGTATTTTGCAGAGACTCTTGTGCTAATGTATAAAAACTTCACTGTGTTAAAATAAGGACTGTAAAAGGATCCAAAGCAATTACATGACTAATAAAAACCTTCGATAGTCCTGAACAAAAAGAGGAGTTAGAGAGAGAGAGATCAAAATGACCAAAAGAAAGTTAAGTAGGTCTACATTCATAAGTGTTGGAGTGTGCTGGGGCACGCACTTCTGAATATGCACACTCACTTCATAATTAATGTAACCAATTGTTTGCATTCCTTATAGTAAGTGCCAGCTCTGCAAGCGTAGCTCCTCAGCTCACACGAAAGTCAAGAGCTGTTGAGGACATGCACACTCCTGTAGGACAGGCTCATAGTTTTATAGCACATCGGAGTCCAGGATAATCTCTGGGACAGGACTCGTCAAGCTACAGGTGGAAAGCTGTAACACAGCCTCTCTACTGTACAAATTCACCACAGAAATCAGAAAACACAGTATGGCGACTACATGCCTTTCAAAAGCCCATTTAAAAAATGGTGAAATTCTGAAGTGAAGCCACAGAAAACATTTATTCCCAGGCTGCTGTATCCCTGTACATGGATGGGAAATGGTTAAAGAAAGGAGAAGGAAAAGCGTATATATTTGAATAGACAAAATGTCTCCACTAGAGAAACAAAGCCATAGTGATTTATCTTATTTTCCAACTTGAAAAAAGGCCCAAGGCTCTCATAAAAAAGCTCCATCTGATTCAGCACAAACCCACATGAACTGAGAAAATTAACTGTGCCTTCCCAGGGAAGGAAGCTAAAGAATTCAAGCATGTAAATAATGTACCGCAGCGACCGGTCAAGCCTTTCAAACAACAAACTTCTGTGTTTGCAGGGCTTTGCTGAAGTTTAGCTCTGCCTGACCTGTGCTGGATAAATTCTCTTTCTGTTCCCAACCCTTGGCACGTGAAGTCTCAGATGGTATGAATTATTAAAACATATTTCAAATTGAGAAATAACGGAGTTAAACTATCTCTCTCTTTAAAGTGTTCAAAAGCTGCTTTCTCCCTGTTGCAGATTAAGAAAACATTTGAGGAAGTTCATTCTTCTAAAGACCATCTATAACAAAAACACATTTGGTCCATCCCAGGTGTTTTTTTCAAATGAATTGTTTCTTCAGCGTAGTGTGTAAGCTCCTGGAGAAGCGTGGCTGGTTCTCCTACATACGTAACAGCATATTCTGTATTTAGGCAAAATAAAAATGCAAAATCTGGTTTTAGAATTTTTTTTCTGTAATCAATACATGCTGCAAGATTAACATTCATGCAATTAGCATTATTGATGGCAGTTTTTCCCAAAACATATCAACCAAATTGAATAGTAGTATTCAATTTCTAACAAATCCCCACACAGCTACTAGAAGAAAAGCAGTAACTAGTTTGAACTTTTGTACGAGTGCTAAGAAACGTGTGGCCTGATACACAGTTTGGACTGACTTAACTCCCCGCAGCAGATGAGCACAGGGATGTGGGGAGGTGAGGAGGGGGAGAAGGGCTTGGATCAATCAGAAGGAGCAAAGATTTCAAACTAATGTCTTGAAAGAACATGAACTAGTATAGTTTATGGGTAAGAGAAAATGTGAAACACCAAGATACCTGTCAAGGACTGTTGGTTTGATTGGAAGAAAATACCCTCAGTCAAAGAGATGCCCAGGCTGCAACAGTATCTGCCACAAATGCATAAAACAGGATGCGGGGGTGCAAGTTGATGTCCATCGGGAGCAGGATCCACCTCTCTCTGAAGCAGAGTCACTGTCGCTGCGACAGCCGTGCACCACCACAGGGAGCAAGCGGAGTGTGCACACGCTTGCTGAAAACCAGGGGCCGAGAGAGCTGACCAACAGTGTTTAACCCGTGAGCATCTGCTCGTGTGCAGTGGGACACCTGGAACCAGGAGCCACCCCTGACCAAACCCAACCTTGCCCAGGGATTCGCTATCGATTTCTAATGGCAAGCGGGACTCGATTTCCACTCAAGGCGAGCGATCGGCTGTTTTTCCTCTGATGACACAACCAGTAGGAAACTTTGTTGTGCCACAGGGCCCCGGGCATGGGAAGCCGCCTGACCGAGGGCTAGCAGGGGTTTTTCTGAGGGAAGGCTTTTCCATAGGAAAATGTTGCTTTGTTGAAATCTAAAACATTCCATGGGAATGCGTTGATTTGGACACCACTTGTGCTGGAAACCAGGCCGACGTAAAGGCTGGCTGGCCGCGCGCCAGCCAGGGTTCATGGCAGCCGGCCAGCCCAACCAGGAGCTCCCAGGGCATACAAAAGCAATAATGCATGTCAGACACCACCCTCCCCACACCCCCAGTTAATTATTTCTACAAAAATGTATGCCACACATTTATAAAAAATCTTTAAAAGGTGCGTAGGCTTCAAGAGATTTAAAAAAGGAAATATAAATCCTATGTCTTCTGCAATTCACATTAGAGCAAGGGGACTGCAGTTCTTAAAGCCAAGTGCTAAAAAAAAGCCAGGGTACGAATTCTCTCTCACAGTTGCAGCATTTCACAACTAGGCCAAAACCACTAACAGGCCTCTTTGTCAGAGAGGCCTGATTAATAGATTTAAAAAACCCAAACAACTAAAAATTCAAAACAAATTCAATTGTATGGAACTACACACCACAATTAAGGGATGATGAAAACACAGAAGAAAGGCAACAAATACAGGCCAATGACTGTGTTACCAAATACGTCCAGAGAGTGATGGTAAGCAGGAGGACACTGAAAGGGGGGAAACCAAACAACTCCCCCTGGCCCTGAATGCACACTTCAAAGGCCACTGGAGCAGGGAGCTATTAGCCCAAAGAAGGAAGGCTGAGCAGGGAGGCAGGGAAGATGCTCCACACACACCTGACCACCATGGCCAAGAGGTGGTGGGCTCAGCTACTGGGACATAGCTGGAAAGCATGGAGTGCAGGGCAGGACAGCACGATAAGGGGTAGACAGATGAAAGGTGTCAGCTGTACGCTAACAAGCTGTTGCACACAATATATCCAACACAGAGCCTGCAGGGACACAGGCCATCCCCTCTCCAGCCCTTACCAGTGGCAAAAATAATGGGGAGAAGCTAAGATGATTGACTGAAGCATCTCTACATCCAGCTCCGACCACAGATTTTGCAAAAACGCATGGCAGGAAGGAATACAACTCGCCCTCTCCTGAAAAGCACAGTAAGTTCCCAATAATGCAGAACAAGTGGATGGGAGAGCACGCAATTCACCGTGATCATCACTCTCTGCCCCAGGGTCAACAGCGTTTATCAGGGCGGAATTGTAACTGAAAATTCTCAGGAGGAAGCTGCAGGTGCCAGGTGAAGGGAACGAAGGCATTGCTGTACCCGTGCTGCAAACACTCCATTACCAACCCTTCAACAGTGCAAAATACTTCACTGTAAGTCTCACTACACCTCGGACAAACAGTGAACTGAAGGAAATGGAAAGAACGTCAAACCTCAAAGAGTAACCAACGGAGCATCTTGCAGGTACAGAAACCCACCTCTGAAAGTTTCTGAAAGGCAACTAAACCACAATTATTCCTATGTTCAAGTTGCTGAGGTAACAATAGCTGTAGGTGCCTTTGCCTGGCTGCAGCCCATGAAACCCTGCTTTTACTGGCAGCAGAGAATGATGCTCTTGACAACACCTTCGGCTCCCGATGCAAGCTGGACTCAAGACTGCTCTCATAAGGTACATAAATGGATGTCCACCTCAGCTGGAAGACTGTAATTTTTAGCATTCCTTGAGATGTTAATTTAGGATTGGGTGGTAACTGAGAAAAAAGCTTAAGAAGTATACTTCAATGGGAATGCGGCATCCCTTGATGCTGGAAGATGAACGTACCTCCTTAAGGCAGTCACGCTGTGTAAGGAATGAGAAATATTTACGACTGTGGTGAGTAGCCCTCTTGGCTCCCACGCTGCACCAATGCAGCCTGCAGCGCAGCTGTTGGACGGGATGGGTGGAGGTCACTCAGTCCAAACACACCACCACGAGCTTGCAGAGTGAACACGGGACAGACAGAATGTCATTCTGGTTCTGGTCTCCTCCAACACTTGTCAGCTCTTCACTGCTTGCACCAGAGAGCTCAGATCCATCTACTGCTGTATCAGGACCCTTTTCTGCACTCAGCTTTAATGCCATTACTGGCCAGGGGCTAACAAGACTACTGCACTGCAAAGAGAGGCTAATGCTCTACACCTGGGTACATAACCATAGTTGTATTAACAATTTATCAATCCCATTCCAAATTTGGAGCACTACAGAAGCATTTAGATGCTGCTGCACCTTTAACACGTGTTATGTTAACAAGGGGAAAAAAAAAAGTATAATCCCTGCCAGCAGCTTGCTGGCAGTTAATATCACAATTAGCGATCACCTAGCAACAGGCAAGCAAGCTTCCTCTCCAATCAAAAGGAAAAAACCTCCACAAACCTGGGCTAATGACAATACATGAAAAAGTATCTGGAAGGTACGTGTTAAGGTATTTCCTGATTTTAATGAAAACTGATTACTTTAGAGATTTTTAATATATAAATCCATTACTCCATCTTCTCAAATTTTCCATAACTGACAAAACATTATTCTTAAAGAGATTTATGAATTCACAATACTAATTTTTAATTTATGAAGGCTGATCTAATATTATGGTAATGCTTCCCTTTCCTCTGCAATTCCCTCTTTTACTGCCTCTCGATATCTCTCACTAACTGCGACATGTGGGACTGAGACTTGAAGCTCCTAGATAGAGTCTTTCCTGGTTTCTCTAGGGTGTCTAACACATTTTTGAGCGAATGATAAAATTTTGATCTCTTGCACACTCTAAATGAGTTTTCTATATGACACAACCGCCAGAGGAATTACATCTAAATTTTTATTAAAGGCAAAAGAAAAGTTGCTCAGGAAAGCTATTCACGAATCAAACACCTGAAAACAAAATTTAATGTTACTTTTTGAAAGATGAAGTGTGGTGGAAAGTTGGCCAAATCTTTACATTCTCCAAACAGCCAAAGCCATTCTCCTGCCACTGTCTCTACTTAAAACAAGTAATTACACATGAAAATAGAGGAAAGGGAAAAAAAAAAAGCGTGGGGGAGGGGGATGGGGATAAAAGAAGCTTCTTAAATTTTCAGAATTAGGGATAAAAAGGGTAATTCCTAATTTCAAGAAAAACATGGACATGTGTCTTTCAGAGCCCATCAATGACTGCTGTGGTGCTCAGAAGATCCCTCTCACTGCTGACATGATATATGAAGTTCTCTTCTCCCCCGGTGAGATTCCATAAACTTCAGTCAGAATTTTGGTCCTTGCTGAATGTATATTTATGGACAACAACAAAGGTTTTGTTCTTTAAATAAATTTTTTAAATCATAATTTTGAGAGAGCTCTTGTTTTAAGAGAGATGGTTGAGGCACGCCAGCCATAGTGCAAAATGCAAATTTCTCACTAATCTCTGTTTAAATATTTTAACACTTTTATTGTGAACACATTATAATTCTAGGCTGAATACTGAAATAGGAAGAAGTCCAGATATATTTGAAAATCCATGGTGAGACAACTGTTCCACGTTACTTTTAATTAAAAAAGATTTGTCTCCATTGGGAATTGGGAGATGCTGGCTATCAGCCCCCAGTTCTAATTCTGTCTCTACCACTGAATCACAGAGTGACTTCAGGCAAGTAATTTCATCCTTTCTCAGTTTTATTTTTCTTCTTTTGTGTTAAAAGTAGGAATAAGTTCTTACCGACATAGTCTACCTACCTCTGGGAGGAATAAAGAATTGTCAAGTAACCACAAAATAGGTGAGGGAATAAGCTTTTGAAGTGCATGTAGTTAAAGAAGGAACAACACAGCTCAGTTCCAGAGCATGGATTGTTATTTGTTCCCACTTTCCTGATTTTGAAACAAGGAAAACCAGTGCAGGTTACTTCACATTCTGCAGTGCTGTGTTTCTCCTTGCTTCACAACTGCCATTAAATGGTTCCTAGACTGTCTATCCCTGGATGAGAAACTGGGGGTCATCAGGCTGGGGAAACTTCAGAGTTATCTAAACTTGCTCATGTGCTGGGGAGCGTGCCTGTGCCAGCTCATGCAGGCACCGCAGGTCAGACCCCGGAAGCACAGATGAACAGAAGATGCTGTTTACAGACAGCCACTGGCCTCTGGGACCACAGGGGACCGTGGCCTCTTTCGGGCCATAGCAGCAGCAAACGCTGACCCGGCCAGCGGGGAGAAGTCTGATTCTCTTCTATTCTACAGTATCAGAAATGAAGTGCTCCCGTTTTCTGACGATAGCCTTCATTTGCTGCAAAACAAGTGAGGGGCAAGGAGCGGTTCGTTTCTTTTTTGGTTTTACTCGATTAGAATTGCACTGGAAGACAAAAAGTCTTTAATCTCAGATTCCAGAAAATAAATGAGTCCTAGCCTGTACCTAGGCACCTTCTTTTTCAACTTGATGTAAAGCATCTGCTTTGATAGTTAATGCTACAACGCAGAGGAGACTCTAGAGAACTTCCATGCCAACTACCTGAGCCGCAGTGCAACCACAGTGCTGCCAGCCAGGGACAACACCGTAGAGCACTACTAAAAGCAGCATTTCTCCCAAACAGGAACGGATTAATTTTTTAAAAAGCCCAAGGTCACCCAACTGACTTCTGTTATTGTAGTCCTGAATGTTCCATTTATTGTTTTTGCAGAACTTCGTACAGCTTTGCTGGTAGACTTGCCTGGATTTCGGAAATACTTCTTACGTGAGCCACCCACTCACGTTTCTAACCACGGCTTAACCGTGGCCTGTCAATCGGGCTTGAGATAGTGATATGCACAGCTCTGCTTGAGCAGCTCCTCACCCACGAGTGAGAATGTGCCGCCTGTTAAAGACACCAATGTACCCGGAACATGCACAAAGTTACAAACGTGCACGTGCAAAAGGGCAAATATGGTCTCCAGTGAAACAGAAATAGATGGCAAAAAAGAAGGGGAGGCCTTTAAGTCCCTCCCCCCATTCCATTGCTTCGTGTCTCTTGCTGAAATTGTTTATGGTGCGATTCCCCATTTCACCAATTTAAGTACTAAGGAAACTCAAAACTAAGCCTGACCCGCAGGCTGCTGCCAGTATGAACTCCCCCTCTACCACTTGCTCCAAGCCAAGGCGCTTACCAGCTGAAATTTTCCATACTTGGTCTTTCTCATTAATCTTGAATGAATGTGTTTCAGATGATTCAGAACTAATCTGGCTTCTGGAATTACAGAAGCAGAGGACAAAACGAATGTTTAACCTCTCCCCTGGAACATTTAACCTCTCCCAGATGCTGAGGGTATTTTTCCCTGGGAAGCTTAATGTGCTTACAGGCTCCGCAGCACTGCTGCAGAGGAGCGTGCAGAGGTCTGCAGTCACTGGGCCATACACCAAAGTGTTTGAGGCACGTGCCAGAAAGTTATGCAAAAGCAGAAAACATGATGATGATAACAATAATAACAAAACAGAAGTCAAGGACTCACGCGTTTGGAAAGCCACAATTACATTTGTGCTTAATCTTAATTCTACCCCTCCATGTGTATCTACTGCACGTGTCCTGCATTCAGTGGCCACACTCATCCTCCCACATCAGTGCCTGAGGATCAGGCTGCACAGTGTGCGAGGTGCTCACAAGAGGAATGATAGACAGTTTGTGGGTGCTTCCATCGCCAACACAAAAGTTTAAAGCAAAAATACCGAGTTATCCTTAGAGATACATTTTTAGAAATAAACTGCTATGGCATAAAAAATTTAGTATCAAAATTTGTCAGTTTTCACTCATTCACACTCCTGCGATTACTCAGTCGGAAGCGCTCAGAGAGGTATTTTAGGGATGGGGGAAGAGACAGACCAACACACATGAAACTACAGCACCTAACACCGGGCTGTTTCACCTCGCAGACTGAGTCTGCAGATTAACAAAAGAGGGAAGAGAACATACTATTTTTTGCACTCAGAAGCATTGTGGAGACATCACCTAGGTCAATGCTCCCACCCACAGAGCTACAGGTACCATTGCCTTTCACCGAAGGGAAAACACACACTGAGTACCTCCAAAAGACTCAGTAAACCATGGCAGACCAGCACCAGCCCTCGGACACCCCACCTTCCAGCACCAGCCCTCGGACACCCCACCTTCCAGCTCCAGGCCCCAGCTGACAACTCACACCGCTACCTCAGATGTCAGGGCTCCTCATGACTAACCAGCATCAGCCTCACCTACAGGAGTTCAGCATTTCTCCTCAACAGATCCCAAACGCCTCTGGTTGGATGCAGAGAATTAAAAGCAGAACTGTACTATAGCCTCCACTATAACGAAATTTAAAGCCAATGGCACAAGTTTGACTAAATTCTATCTTATCAGCCCGATCCAGCCAGGAGAAGGTAGGAATTTTCCACTTATACCAGAAAAGTCTTCAACTGAACAAAGCCTCCAATTCAAAGGGCAGAGCAGATGCGGCCTCACAGGCATTTACACTGTAGAAGCCTCTTCCCTCTTTACAGCCTCTGCCAAAACGAAGAAGCCCCACTGAACTGCGGCTGGGACCTCTCTCACCTCCAGAACAAGAGCACTCCTACTTGTTTTTACAGCAGCAATAACCACAGCACCCAACTCCCAGTATCATCTACTTCACATTTTCAAAGCAGAGCTATGAAATAATGAATTTCACACGTTCTGCAATTTAACTGTAAACAAACACTCAGAGGACTTCATTTTGACTCATTTTTAAATTATCTTGAGCCTCTTTCATCTTAGAAGAAAAATAAACCTCCCACCTGCAATGGGAAATAAAATTCAGCGTGCATCTTTATCCCTAATCCTTACCTCTCCAAACAGCTGTTCAGCCTGTTGAGAATACTAACGTTGTACTTAATAATATTCTAATAATTTTCTCAAGTAACAGTATTACCTGCATGAATGAAGGAACTCACTACGGAAAAGAAACGCTGACCTTCACATAATTTAGAGCAGCAAATCCCCCCTCTACCTTCAAGCCAGCAGTTCTTCACATGACTGATGATGCTGCATCTCTACCAAGAAGGAGACTACTTTTCCAGAAACTGTCTTACAACATTGTTATTTCAACAAATCTCAGCCTCCCCGGTGGAATCCGTGACCTGGTCTACGTTTCCCTCCATTTGCTGCCTCTTCTCAGCTGCTGGTGCAGAAATTGAACGCGACTCAGTACGACAAGACTTAAACACTGCTTTTCACTCTGGGATTCTCAGCAGAAAGCAGAGGTGTAGAAATAAAGGTTGCTTGAGGAAAGGTGGGCAGGCAATTGCTTTTGCAATGAGATACTGGTTTCTGCATCTCTGCTTTATCCACTGTGACTTCATGTGGGGGAGGTTGAAAAAAACTGTTACAAACATGAAAATGTCACAAAAAGTTCCAAATAGATAAGTTTACTGTTTCTGGATGATCTCTAAATAGCAATTCAGCGAAAACTTTGTGCCAAAACACAAAGCCTAGAGAGAGTCTAGGCCATTCACTCTCTCTTGATAAGACTGAAGAAAGTGGAAGAATAAACCCAAATATGAGAATCCATCAATCCCCTGTGCCCCTCGCCGAACATCTCTGGTTTAACAGCCAGTGCAGCAGACCACAAGCTCTCTCCTTGATGAACCAAGAGGTCTGGGAGGTCCATCTGCTGGTGGGCAACCCCAAAACCAGAGGTATTTCACAAGCAAAGAGCAGAGTCTTCGCTGGCACCAAAAGGAGCTGCTAAGGATGGGCATGGTTAGTTGTCAGATACGGTGTAATTCTCCTTCCAGTTGATTCAGTGTCTGCCACGCGGCTACAGAAAACCCTCATTAGTATTAACTAGCAAAAATACGTTCCCGAGTGTATGTGCACTCTCACTCTCTCTCTGTAATTAATCCCTGGAGTAAAGCTGTTCCTTGAATCACCTCAAATATAGAAAATCAATGAGTTAGATTACAGGAAACAATTAATTATGGTTCACTGGTGTTTAGAAAGAGACACTGACACCCTGACATCCTCAGATAGCATTTGTGCCCTCTAAAGCAGCAAATCACAGAAAGTAACAAACTACGCTTTTCAAACATCAGATGACCTCAAGCTTGCTCATTCTACTGAAATGATACTAATCAGTCATAAAATGAACGGGACATAACCTTTTAAACATTAAAGAGGCAATTAATTTATAGCGCATCCATTTACTAAAACCAATTAAGCAGAAATATTTTCTTCACGTGTTAATGTAACTTTTGACAAATCATGGAGGCGGCGGGGGAAATGGAACAAATGACTTCGCCAAACCATTCCAGTGAATTCTCATGTTAGTGGTTTCATTGATAGTCGTCTTTTTTCAGTGTCACATCCAGTGCATCACCGGACTGTCCCGCCAACACACAAAGGACTGAAAGTAAATAGGCATCATTGGGAAGCAGCAAGCCCAGCCTTTTGCAGCACGAAGCCACCCAGACAGCTGTCTCTGCTAGGTGCAGCAAATACCACCTGCGGCTCCCAGTTCAACGGGAGCATGCTCAACCACCTTTTTGGAAATCCCCAGGCCTAAATTTTACATCAGAGAAACATGACTTGAAGTAAGGCAGGACTTGGATGGCATCAGCAGAAATTGTCATCTCAGTACACTCTTTACCCTTTTCAAACCATTCGTGCTGACCTACGAGGAGGACTTGCCATTCTGTTCTCATTGTGAACACCTGCCTAAACTGTCTCTTCCTCCACATTAACCTCCTTGGCTGAATCTCTTTTGGGTATTATTGTCGTCTGTATTTTACTTCAAGCTTATGGCTATTTTGTAGAGCCTCTAGCATCTCAGCACAAGACAACTTCACAACTAAAGCTTTATTAAGCCATTTAGACAAGTCCCACGGACAGGATGAGAGCTTGTATTTCTTCACAAGGATTGTATTAGATATTAAGAAGAAGTTCTTCCCAGAGAGGGTGGGGAGACACTGGAACAGGTTGCCCAGAGAAGCTGTGGATGGCCCATCCCTGGAAGTGTTCAAGGCCAGGCTGGATGAGGCGTTGAGCAACCTGGTCTAGTGGAAGGTGTCCCTGCCCATGGCAGGGGGGTTGGAACTAGATGATCCTTAAGGACCCTTCCAACCCAAACCATTCTGTGATTCAATGATTCTAAGATTCTCCCTGTTTGTGTGGAAACTCTACTGCTGGGTTTGTCTCTTGGTCTCTCATTCCCTATTGGGGGGACTCTAGAATAGAGAAGGCATGAAAACAGCAGGTCAGATTCCCTAGATTATATGAGAGCAATATAATGGAATGAAAATCAAAATGGACAGAAATTTAGCATTTAACAAGTGTTTTGGATGGGAATTAAAACATATATTTGTAAAAACAAGTTCAAAGAGAACAGCTCAGCTCCAAGAACATAGTGCACAAATGTCCTATTTTAATGTTTTTGACTAGAGAAAAAAGGTCCCCTGTATTAAAAGAAAAAAAGTTTTCTCAAACAGTATATTCCCCATACAACTCCACCTTGACAGTTACTCATGCTACACTAGCCTGAAAGGAAAGATGATGCCCATTAACCTCTCAGTGCCACACTGGAAGACTGTAAGCATTTCCCTATGAAAGCAGGTTAAACAAGGACTTGAGTGAAATGCAGCAGTATGGGAAATCAAGAGCAGGGCCGAACTCGCTACTCCTCCATGTTGAGAAACTCCCCTAAACTTGTGGGAATAGTGAACTGAAAGCAGGGCTTCTGAGCCTGACTACGTAAGTGTTTCACACTGAGAAGTTCCACTGAAAAAGAAAAAGAAAGAAAGAAAAAAAGCACTGGTAGCAAGTACATTCATGATCCCTGCACACTTTCTGTGTCTAAGACACCCCAAGAGAAACAGCCTCCCTCCTGGGAAGGGCACAAAGAGTCACCGTTTCAGGCAGTCCTGCCGTCATGAATGTACTAAACCAAAATATTACCTATTAAATCCACTATGTCTGTAATTCTCTTCTGTAATGCTCCCTTTGGAAATTCTCTTTCTGGGGGGGAGGGAAAAACCCTTTTTTTCCCTGTCCAAGCAAGCTCCAGTCTTCAGCCCCAGGCATGCTCACTGTTACATGTGTGTTCGGCAGACTCCTCAATGGGGCAGCCAAGCTTGGTGCCCGCTTTCCTCCCGAGGACGGGTAGGACCTACGTACACCACTGTGGCACTGGCAGTGCCTTTAACTGAAGTAGGAACTGCCTGATGTGCATCTCTGAGCAGGCCACCAAACAAAAAACACCCGATGGGTGGCGGGAGGGTGACCCCGGTCTCACAGTAACCACCAGGTAAAAAGTTTCCCCACAGAAAAGAAGGGAGTTCATCCTCCCTTGCTTTCCTTGGCTTCCCTGTTAAAGGAATACAAAAAAGCTTCCTGAAAAACAATGAGGCAATAGCTTTCCTCCCTGTTTTTGTTTGTTTGTTGAAAACACTTTGATTTCACAGGAAGCGCTAACAAATGCAACTGGGGATCAACTTCGCTAAAGAACCTTAAAAAGCACCAGGACACACATCTCCTGCTTCAGCCACTAAACTGGATTGTCTCACTGGCTCCAGCAAAACTGCTGAATTATTTCCCTAACAAAAGAAAGGCGCTTTTAGGTCCTATAATCTCATTTCAAATCCTTTTACCCACTCCCTACTCTTTTTGGCCTTGAAATTGCAATCCTCTTTCAGGACTAATCTCGGGACTAATTGGTGCCAGCACTCCAGTTTCTCTGCCATTTCTTCCCCCTCCCTCTGGCATTGTTCAGGTGCAAAGGATGGCGGGCCAGGGTTCAGCGCCCCTATAATGAGTATGTTCCTACAGAGTAACTGTTAATAATTAGCAGGAAGCATTTTGTCTTTAAACTGCACAGCGTGAGCAGCAAGATTTCGCAGAGCCGAAGAATCGCTTCACTGTGGCTCCGGGAGCTGGGCGAGCTTGGGGGCGATCTGCAGGCCGGGCACGTGGAGGAC
>NW_010253870.1:0-228 GCF_000690775.1 Eurypyga helias
TTCCTTCACCTTCGCCCCCCCCTCTCCATCCTCTTCCTCTGTACCCCTCCTGCCTCACAGCTGGCCCAGCTCGGTGCTAGCGGTGTCCCCCATCCTGTCTGGAAAAGAGAAATGACAGATCTCCGGGTGACATCTTCCTCCTCCTCCTCCCCCTCCTCCTCCTCTTCCTCCTCCCTTCACTGCCTGAACCATCCGAGTGGAACAGTCCGGCGTTAACCCCTGCCAGGG
>NW_010253870.1:269-566 GCF_000690775.1 Eurypyga helias
ACAGGCGAGGGGTCTCCCGCCACCGTCCCCAACACGTGTCCCAGGGGAAACCCACCCTGTCCCTCGCCCGCAGGTCTCCGTCACCCCTCGCACGGCCCCTCCTGCCTCCCAGGCTGCTCGCTTGCGCAGCAACGTGGCCTCGGCTGCTGGCCATCAGTAGGGTTCAGTGTTAACGACCCGCTGGCTGCCAGGTTGGCTCTGCCATGGGGTGTTTTGGCCCTGGCATGGGGTGTCAAAGGTACCCCAGCTCCCAACCTTGCACCCACCCCAGCGCAACCCCGCCTCCCCACAGCCACC
>NW_010253870.1:613-849 GCF_000690775.1 Eurypyga helias
CGGGGTAGCGGTGAGCCCGCGCGGGGGGCCAGGCTGCTTTCCCAGCTGGAAAAATCCCCCATAGAGGCAGTAACATAGGAAACGGGATGGGGTCACCCCAGGGATGCTCAGGAGCCAGACTGCTCCATGCTGGTGATGCCCTGGTCCCCAAAGCCCCACCACCCAGGGGGATCCAGCCCATCAGGGACAACCCAGAGGGGCCATCCCACAGAGACTACACCCCAGTGTCCCCCCTC
>NW_010253871.1:0-518 GCF_000690775.1 Eurypyga helias
AATCACAGGCTTTGGATTCTTAAAATTAAAATTAAATTCTTAATCTTCAACTTAAATCCCGGGCTTTGGATTCTTAAACTTCAGATTCTTAATCTTAAACTTAAATCACAGGCTTTGGATTCTTAAACTTCAACTTAAGATTCTTAAACTTAAATCACAGGCTTTGGATTCTTAAACTTAAACTTAAGATTCTTAAACTTAAATCACAGGCTTTGGATTCTTAAACTTCAGATTCTTAATCTTAAATTTAAATCACAGGCTTTGGATTCTTAAACTTCAACTTAAGATTCTTAAACTTAAATCACAGGCTTTGGATTCTTAAACTTAAATGTTTTGGTGTTTTGGGGTTTTTTTTGGTGTTTTTGGTTTTTTTTTTAATCCTGTCGGTACTTGCATGGCACCGATGAAAACTCTCTTTTAATATTAAACTGTCTTTTAATATTTTTTTCTTCTTTTTATAGCCGGCAACTCGGTGTCCTCTTACCTGCCATTATTTAATTTCCCGTAATTTAATTTAT
>NW_010253871.1:639-1575 GCF_000690775.1 Eurypyga helias
AAAAAATACGTATTTAAATGTAAAGTCTTGCTTTTCGTTTACACCGAAAAACGTCGCTTTTCAAGGTGGCAAAGGACACTCCGCAAACCTTCGTTTTGCCATATAGACTTGTAATTTTTCTTGGATTTCTCTCGGATAATTTGCATACGGATCCTGTTGAGCGCTCCATGGGACCAGCCTGTTTCTAACCCCAGTTTTTTGATGCCAAACTTGTTGAAAGAGAGCGTTAATCTTTTTTTTTCTTTTGCATCCCAGTTTTTTTACCAGGCTCCCGTTTTTTAGGATTGCTACCAGACCCGATTTATGAATTATCCGAGAAAAAACCCAGCTCTCGTCCAGGAAATGTGCCTTAGGCAGAATTGTAGGAGTCGGCTTTAGGGTAGCATTTTCAAAGGAACGCTTTAGAAATCGCACAGGATCCGTGCGGGGGTGGCTTCGCGTTATCCAAAAAATCGGCTCTCGACCGTTACGCGCACGCGTCCACGAAAAGCTGAGTCGACTGGAGTTAAACCGAGTGCGAGTCCCGATTCTGTTGGAAGCGCACGGGGATGTCTGACACTATAAAAAACTAAAAAGTGGTACCTTGGGGAGGAGATGAGCAAGTCCAAAAGCAGTTGGGAAGTACAGAAAGCGTTGGTACTTCTGGATTTTTTTTTTTTTCTGATAAACATCTAATTATTTGGATTGCTTATTTTTAAGAAATAAAGAAATAAGGAAGCCGGTAAAATTGAGATAAGAACTATTTCCTACTTAAATCTAAATCAATATAACAAATAATTAAAGCAATATAAAATAAAACTTATGATAGAAAATGCTACGGTTGCTCACCACCCGCCACCCGATGCGTGACCAGGTGCTGAGGAGTGGGAGTCAGATGCAGAGAGCCTGAGAGCCGCAGGCCGAGAGCGATGGCGGGTTGGGGGCCGCAAGCCTGAC
>NW_010253871.1:1701-2035 GCF_000690775.1 Eurypyga helias
AAGCAATGAATCGTTTTGCTAATAATGTGAACGACTGGGGGAGTTCCGCGGATAAATTATTCTTATTGTTCTGGTTTTTGTGCAGGCTTCTGTTTCGCTCAAGTCCGTATCCGCTTCACCCAGTTTTCCAGAGTGTGTGTGCTCCATGCTTTGCGACCGGGAGGACCTCGGCGTTCTGACATGAAGATGGAAGCGGTGGGAAAAGCCGAAGGACTCGTCGATTCGGAAGTTGCACCGAAGGCTTCCGAAAAGGGAGATACCCCTCGTGATGAAGTCAGAGCTCTAGAACGGGAGAGCCAAATTCGAAAGCACGCGCGCGCCGCGGCGGAGTCGG
>NW_010253871.1:2070-2487 GCF_000690775.1 Eurypyga helias
TCCTCTCTTCAATTCCTTGTTTACTGAGGGAACGGAGGCAAGATTCCTCGGCGGCTCGTCGAGCGCCTACGGAGAGCGATAAGCCGGCGGGGGGTCAAATTTACGAGAGCGATTCTTCGAATCACGGCATGCTTTCCCCTTCTTCCAGCGGGCATTTGGCCGACTCCGACACGTTGTCTTCCACGGAAGAGAATGAGCCCCGTCAAGGCGAAGACACCGTAGAGGGAGACCCTTCCGCGGCGCCTGGAGCTGCAGTCGGGAGGAAATGCCGGCGATCCAGGTCGGAAAGCGAAACTTCGGCCAAAAAAAACCGCCGGTCTAGCGTTAAGCCGAACGGTCGAGTGGCCAAGGCGAAAGGTCATCGAAGCCAAAAACACAAGGAAAGGATACGACTCTTAAGGCAGAAACGGGAGGCAG
>NW_010253873.1:0-6818 GCF_000690775.1 Eurypyga helias
AGCAGTCAGAGCACAACTACCCGCGACCCTGAGCGAGCGCAGCGTCTGCCCGCCCGCCCGGAGACAGCTGGAGCCCCACACTCTTCGTTATTTGTCCCAAAAACGGTGTCAGAGAAAAAGGAGGAGGAAAGCTTTTTTGGCTGCCAGCCGCCACCGTGACATTATTCTCTTTCACCAAGTTCAGAACTCGTACAAAAAAGAGCGTAACAGAAAAGAGCCTTTTTAACCTCCAAAACTCTCCAGCGACACCACCAGGGCGCGGGCGCATCTCCAGTCAGGGAGATGATGCTTTAGGAGAAAAAGGGACAATCCCGATGGAAGTTACGGCGGATTTAAGCAGCTTCTTCCTCCCTGCACATACAAAACGCCTCGGTGCGAACTAACGCCTGGCCGAGTCCCAGGAACCCCGAATGTCAGTGTTTTCATGGGCCTTTTTATTAAAATCAGGTTTCCAGAGAGAATAAACTACAAAACAACGTAACTACCGTGTCAGTGAACAGTTCCCCACACCCAGCACACTGCCACCTCCAAACCAAACGAGTGTAAAGGATATGGGTCAGGATATGGGTCAGGATATGGGTCGTGAGCAGCAGCAATCCCAGCAGTGTCCTCAGGGCCTCGCGGTGGAGCGCCACTCCGCATCGTCAAAGCGATCCTGAGTCACCGCCGACCTGACATCACCGCTGCTTCAGACTGCCCCGGCTCGGAACTACGGCCACGGACGCCGAGATCGGACCGCGCCGCATCCAGCGGCAGAACCCAGCTGGAGCAACAGTGCGCGGAAAACACAATGTTCCGACAATGCTCCCAAGAAACCAGGTCAATCTAACATGTGACTAAAGCCCCAGGGGCAGGACCTCTTCCGAGCAACACCTCCGGTGCGTCTCCTCCACCTCACGGACTTCGTGCGGACACACAAGATGCCTCCGCCAGCGCGTGAGCGGCAGCTGCGTCGGGAAGGTGCCGGGAAGAAAGGAGCCTTTTACGGACACCGAGTCTTGGGTTGCCCGGGAAACGAAACGGAGCCGTCAGTCTTTAGCATCTCCCACGCCGTCAGCGTTAATGGCAAACATGGCTTCAGCCTCAGGAAGGCAGGGAGAGTCATAAATCTTACATATCCTGGTTTCGCCGCGGCCTTTTCGCAGGTAGAGTCTAATGGGAAAGGAGACACAAGAGGTGAGGATGCAGAGCCTGCCTAGGCAGTCAGCAGCAGCAGCATGGAAACACTCCGGGGACACGCGAACCCAGCGCGCTGCGGGGCCGAGAGCGCTACGGAAGACGCTGCGTTGGCTCCAGTGCAGGTCAACGCGCGCTCGGAGCAGCTCCCACGTGAGGGAAAGCCGGCTGGACTCGCCACCGACAGCCGGCGTGGAAGCCAGGATTCACCGGCACTTGGCCAGCTTGATAAGCCCGACCGAAAGACGGCAGACGGAAGATGACAGACTGTGCTCTCACCTCGTGGTGGAAGCATGTGCTATGATATTTCCTCCAATGGGTTTTTTGGGATCCGCAGCGAACATGGCTGCTCCATCGACTTGCGCCACCACCTGGTTGGTGATCACGACGGCCACACCAAACTGCGAGGGGAAAGGAACACAGCGGAACGCATTCATGACCCACGAGCCGAGCCGAGCGGGAGGGGGGAGGCCGTGCACCTCTGCTGTCCGTCACCGCTCCGCCGTGCCTCTCGAAGGACACGGACGCAGACGCTGAGCGGGTACAGAACTGCTAAGCTCCGCAAGAGAGTAAAACCCGATCTCCAGCCCTTTAGCGAATAAGGTCAAGTCCTCAGCTCACCTCATCCGCAAGTCGCAGCAGCATACGCAGGAATCTGGCCAGATGCATCTGTCTAGCTGACAGCTCACCTCTTCCCGAGTAATCCGTGCGATACAGGGCCGTGGCACTGTCCACTATCAGCAGCGCGTACCTGGAGACGGCAGGCACAAGGCTCCCGTCAACATTTCCAGGCACGAAAAAAGCCTCCGCCGGGGCGTGAGAGTGCCCAGCAGGCTGCGAGGGGTCTGGATGCAATCTCCCCCGATCTGCCAGCCAGCAGAATTATTAATTTTAATGGAAAGCGATTTAAACTGATCTTTAAAACTGCTGCTCAGGCTGGCACTTTGTAACATCGGTCGTCACAGTCCAAGCCAGTCGCCGTCATCCAATATTTCCACAGCAAGAGGTATTAACTGGCGAGGGACTGCTGATGCACCAAGCTCCTTGTCTGGATATGGAAGCATGGAATGGTTTGGGTTGGAAGGGACCTTAAAGATCATCCAGTCCCAAACCCCCTGCCATGGGCAGGGACACCTTCCACAGACCAGGCTGCTCAAAGCCTCATCCAGCCAAAGCATAATCCAGTTTGGGAATAACAAACTGGAGCTAAGCACCAAAGAAAGCAAAACAAAGTACATTTCAAAAAAGTTCACTTTTGAAGTAAACGTTTACTTGGACATTGGACCATTTCCTACACTTGCTCACCACCTGCAGGTAGCTTTGGGTTAGGGTGTCGGCACAGAAATGACTCTCGAGTCAGCCTGCTCACCGTGACTCGGCCATCATAGCAGACGCCTGGTACAGGAGCTGGGTCTGATGATCCGTGTTAAAGCCTCGAGCATAGGCCACGTTGTCCAGGACGTCGCTGCCAGACAAGCCGTACCTGGGGCAACCAGCGGGAGAAAGAAAGAACCACCACCTTCAGGTGACCACTTCACCCATAGGAGTCATCTAGCAAAGACTAGAATTAAAAAATCCGATTCCTCAGAGAGTCTTAGTGCTAAAACCAGACAACAAAACATACAACACAACGGGGTGATGAAAAGACGAACCGATTTTTGCAACAGCTGGGTGACGTCAGGGGGAAGGCCGACTTACGCAGCCACCCCTACCAGCGAGGCTGTCCTGCCGTCACGGCGGCAGTCTGCCTCCAGCCCCGGGCACTGACCTCTCGGCCACCGCAAGAAGACGTTCTGGACGGAAGGTGCCTTCCGTGTCGATGTACATCGCCTTCCCTTCCCCGCCGCCGCGGTCGATGGGAAGCTAAAGGAGAAGCACAGGAGGCAACGTGACCTACCAACAGACGGCCCGGTCACGGCCCTGTGGCCCCAGCCGATGCCAGACAACCAGTAACAGACTGTGACTGAGGTCACGCTTGTCGGGGAAAAGCGGGAAGACCGACCCCCGTTTTCACCCCACGATGCCAACAGAAGAGGAGAGGTGCTTAGCCTGGAGCTGGCAAGTTTAGGGGCATAAGGTCGTTAACTAAATGATCAAATTAAGCCCAAAGCCTCTGATAATTTACAAAATAGCAGCCTCCGGGAAGTAGTAAACACTACAATTTGGTTAAACTACGATTAGAAAAAGGGTTCCTGCAAACTGCTACCGTTTGACAGCAGGAACCAGCTGAAGGCTTCTACAGAAGGGAAGTAAGCTTGGGATATCTTGGGGAAAACAAAACTTAAACCAGCTACACAGCACATCACACACAGGCAAAAACCCTCCGAAACTCAACTCCTGCTAAAGCAATCCCAGTAGGCAGATTGAGCCCGGAACAAGAGGCCCTGGAAAGCTCCAAGCAGAGCCCGTGGTGCTGCAGATACTCACGTTCTTTGCAGCTGTCTATCTGCATCACACTTGTGGTGGTGAGAAAAGTGCACAAATTAGCAAACATCCAAAAGCTGGGCTGTCCGAACCCTTGATTTGGGTAAAGCGGCCTACTCACTTGACAGGTTACTGCCAGGGTGTGACACAACTGCGTTTTGCCTGTACGGAACTCCCCAAATAACTCTGTTATGGACCCTGTTTCTATTCCTCCTGGAGGGAAAACAAAAGAATTGACAAGAGGTCGGTCAGACACTTCAAGGACCACGCGCGTGAAGCGCTACGCGTACACAGACTCGGCTAAACTCCTGCTCGGGTTACAAGTTTCAAAACTCTCAACTGGAAAAGCTGTTCCTCATACTGGGGGCTGTTCATGGTGCAGGTTACAAGTTCAGGGAAGCGCATTTTTGACGAGGCTGAAACGCCCTGGGTTGATTTTCTGACTACAAGAAGGACTGGGTTTTGTTTTCTTGAAATAGATCATAGACGAGAATAAACCAGAAACATCCCAAATGAACAGCTCTGGGCACTGCACCTTGACCGAGAGGCTTTAAAGCCATTTCTGCAGTTTTTAAAAGACAGTCAGTTGTGAGCCAGCAGAGCAGGACTTGGGGGATTTTGCATTCACCAGAACTTGTCTCTTGCGTGTTTCTGTGCACGGATCACGCTCATAATAAACAACCCCAACCCCGCCCCCCAGGCTCATCAGTAAAGAGAATTAACACCGTTACCCTGAAGAAGTTTATCGAGTTCTTTGGAGCCGGTGGTGATCTGGATGATCTCCGACCGTCGCTGGTGGAATTCCGTTGCTGTGGTGAAACCCATCGGAACCAGTTTAGCTGCTTCAGCCTGAAGGAAACCAAATTCAGCCGTGCAAGAGAGTGCGTCCCATTCATTTACTCCCTCTAGTAATTAATAACAGTTTCCCATTTTGTGAAGCGGAGAAGCACCTGCGTAAGCTGATGCGCAGCTTTTAGTCGGTGCCTCTGAACAGCACCAAAATTCTGCTCAAAGCTTCAACGTCTGTTTTGTGTGGTTTACGGAGATCTTCCCACCTTCAGCCCCTCCCTTTCAGTTCAGCTCGGTCCCTGCGAACCTCGCAACACTCAGGATGGGCACACAGCCCGTTAGGAACGCAGACTTCCTAACAGCGAATAAATATGCAGAGCAAGGAACGTGTCGGAGTTAAAGACTCTCCAAGGTCAGATTTCAGTAGACGAGAACCAGATTGGCAGAAATGCCACGTTCTGCACTAGAAGGTGCTGTGAGTTTACAACCCAGGCTTCACTCTCGGTCCCCAGGACAGTGAGTAACTCTGAGGTATACCACGCTTCAGAACAACCTAACAGCAGCGGTACTGCGTGGCTCCGGTCGTTCTAACCCAGCATCCTCTGCCTTGACAACCGCCAACAGCAGTTGCTTTAGGAAAGAGCATAAAAATCGGGGAACAGGGAATGGACCCTCTGTCTGGCAGTCCCTCTGGGTTCAGTGAGCAAGCTTCTCCATCTGAGCGTTACCCCCCGACACCACACCTAGCCCCTCTCTACACCAGTTGGTGCTCCAGACGGCCACTCTGCCTCAGGACAAGGAGCTCCGTAACTTAATTACGACCTGTGTGAAAGAGTGCTCTCTGGGCTTTAGGCTCACCATAAACCTCAGTAAGAAACACTGAGCCAGAAATAACAGTCATCCGGGGCATATTCTCCACAGATTCCATGATTTTTATAGCCCTTTCTAACCACCTCTCCCTCTTCACTTCCCGAGGCCAGTCCTAGTGGGGGTTGTCTCTTCTCATCAACGGTCCTGGCATACCTCTAACCACCTGTACTGCCCTTCTCTGGGTATCGTCTGTGGAGACCTTCCAAAACCACCAGAACACTTTAAGCCAGTAGAAACAAACCTTGAACATCCCAGGTTAAAGCTTTCCCATAACACCCTTACCAAAATTTTGTCGGCTTTGGCTTCACTGATGCCTTTAATATTTAGCAGCTCCTTCTTTGGTGCATAAGCAACAGCCTCAACTGTGTGAAATCCAGCTTCTTCTAGTTTCTTCACATCATTTGCGTTTATACCACATTGCTGAAAGGGAGGGGAGAAAAAAGGACACAAACACCTTAATCTAACTTCCACTGAATACCTTCAACCGGCTTTGGCAGGTTTGGCTCAAACCCTGCTATGAGAAATCAGCATATTGAATGTTACCTCCCTCCGCACACACAGAGCCATAAACCCTCAGATCTTTTACCTGCACGAGCTGTTAACGATTTAGATGGCCCAGAACAGGCAGAGGATGTTCTCTTTGGTTTTGTGGATGGCAGGTACGCAGCAAAACAGCAGAATAGAAAACATCACAACCCCCTGATGCGTTAACAGTTATGTTTTATTTGTGTTCTGTCCAAAAGACCCCAAGAATTCAGCAACACGATTTTCAGCTACAACCTGTGTTTAAGGAAAAGGACCAGCACGTTTCCTGAAAACTTACTGCAGAGCTCCACACCTACCTCTAACCTCGAGATGAGCTGCGGCCCGAAGCTCTCCTCCTCTGCCGACGTCTCCGCGTTGGCGTCGAACTGCATCTGCACAGCCATGGCGGCAGCCGCCCAGCACAGCCCCACTAGAAGAGAACCGATAACCCCGTGAGGCAACAAGCACCGCTCAAACAGGATCGGCACGCAGAGCGTTTCACAACACAGTGGCGGATCACCCAAAGCAGCAGGCGGTGGCTTTGCCCCCCCCAGCGCCTCTCAGCCCGTGGTACGTGAGTGCTGTAAGACATCTCTTTTGTGTGCTTTCCTAAAAACAAAGAAACCCCCCAACACCACCTATGTTACCCGGTAAGGAATAATAAGGGGCTGAATAGAGGACTCTGCAGTATTTAGGAGTATCATACAACAAAGTTAATTTGCTATCAGCAGTATTTCATTTAGCAAGAAGTTATGCAGTCACCTGGGGTGACTTGATGCTGGCACTTGATGTTCCAGCTGGGCTGTCCCTAAAGTGCCACCTACAAACACCACCACTCAGGGAAGCCTGAAACGGGCTTTAGATTCTCCCTCTGGGCCCTGCTAACGCTGCAGTGCCCCTGCATCGCCCTCCCGAACCCTGAGCAAAGGGGCACACCGGCAGCCAAGGGACCGAAGGAAGCGAGGAACCAGGCTCCGGTGACGGCACCTGGGCCTCGGCCGCAGCTGGATACCGAGCTCGCTGACAGCACCCCC
>NW_010253874.1:0-14002 GCF_000690775.1 Eurypyga helias
CCCCCCAAGAAATAAAACCAACCAAAAACTAAAGGACAAAAAAAGCCCCACACAAGAAACTCATGTCAGAAAAAGTCTCTTTCTAAAGAGACTCAGGAGATCTGGGTCTGCTTTTATGGCCATCAAAGTTGACAGTCTGAAATTGAATTTTTACAAAAAGAGGAGCAGTTTTAGCAAGAAACCAGATAATAAGCCCAACCAAAGAACAGATCAACCACACAAAAAGGTGAGAATTTTTTCCCATTAAAACATGTAAACAAACCCCCATGTTTTGGACAGCTCCAGACATGCTGCAGGAAGTGCTAAATCTAACCTAACATTCATGTTGAAATCAAAAATGTACAGAATTGGGAAACAGAATTGGTAACTGGACTAGAGTGAAAATAGTATCTGATGAAGATTTTCTTAGAATTACCAAAAGCTATTTCTGTTTCGTTTGCCTCTGTTTGCCAACACAGTTAAGCTAATTCCAATAAAGCAACATACAAAACTTCCACCTATATCCCAAATGCATTACATGGCATTTAGATTTATGTTAAAGAAAAAGGTCTTTTTAGAATGATTCTACCTCCAACCTAAAGATTGATCAGAAACATTTGCAGACCCAGGATAATAAAAAGCTAGAGTAAATAGTATTTCTCAGCACAGTGACTATAAAAGTTTTATTGTTCCTCTAGGATACATCAACTTTTAAGTTAGAAACCTTTCAGCCTTAATTATTTAAGAATTTAAAAAAGTTCTCATGTAGGATCTTTCTGCTGCATAGAAAAAGCTATTTATAAGGGACCCTTAACAAAGGGAGACCTAGCTACAAGACATCTGGCTTTAATTCTTTGGTTCAAGTCTGTGTGGTAATAACAGGTCAAGTATAAGAACCCTTGAGGGAGAGAGGAAGTCATACGAATGAATTAGTGGCCTTTATAAAAGCTTGCCAACATCTGCATTAATTGAGTGCCCTGGTTTTTTTGCTGTCTGTAGGAATATCTGGATGCAGTCCTACAATCTGAATTACAGAGGAGGTCAGGACTCCAGGATCCAGTGGACTTTTGTGATCCCGAGTAAATTCTGTCTTTGTCTATATATTTGTCACTTTAAATTTTTCTTTCAGATGGCTGCTGCCCATATGTAACTATTCCTGCTCCACTATTGCTCCTGTGGCAAGAAGCCACTTACACCTGGCAGAACACATACTTTAAATTTAAAGTGTGGTAGACACCACTTTTTTTTTTTTTTTTTGGTGCATGGCTTGGTTTTGCACATGTTCTTAGAATGTGAATTATTCCCCGATTTTGTAATATCTTCCCTAATCTTTTCAGGTGGAAGCTGAAACAAGATATGACCAAAAAAGCTCACCGTAACATGCACTGGTAAGTGCCGTGCATCTGTCTTATTCACAGAATGCCCAGCCAGGGCTGAACGTATGCAATGCACATACGAGTATGTAAAACGCTACAGGGTCAGACTTGTTAAATTTAAAAGCATGACAGCACTTGAGCAATCCCAGATGAATAGCATGAGGCTTATTGGCTGCTTCTCTTGTTTTGAAGAGACAGGAACGAAATGCTCTATTCGCACAAGGGATTTTGGAGTTTTGTTTTTAAGGAGCGCTAAGCTAAAACCTGGGTTCACCTTTAAAAGCAATCTTTCCAGTCCCAAGGGAAAGAAGAACAAAAGAAGGGACAGTTTGCTGACAGAAGTTCAAACGGGGGACTTCCAGGCGATCAGGTTTCTCAGATGCCAGCGTATATCTTACAGGAAGGTTTTGACCTCCCAGTTCACAAACATACAAATCCCAAGGCATCACATTTACCCGTGATGCTGCTCTCTGACTGGAAAGACTCAAGCAAGGAGGGAAATATAATGTATCTCTGAGTATCGAAAGTGTTAACATACCATAATGGCACATGCAAGCAGGCAGACCTATCCCCTCTCCTGCCCTTGCAAGAAAAGGGGCAGGGAAGTTTGTATTTTAATTTCCAGAAGTTTCACTCAGCATGTTTCACTGCCTGGATAAGCCAGATGTGCAGCGCCGCGAGATTTACCTCATCCATTTAGTATATCTCAACAGAAGTTTGAAACAAAGTGAGCTGCAAATTGCCCGTGTTAACTGAACCTCTAGAACACATCTGTGTGGAAAAAGAAAACATCTGAATTATAAACCAACAAGACAGATAAAGCAAAATGGAGTAATAGCAGGCTAAAATCAAAGCCTCCTCTAGCCATGTGAGATAGATTTAATACTCAAGACACAGTTGTCCCAAAGCAAAGAACAAGAAAATCCTGAGTACATGAAGTTAAATCTCTTAAAATCGTGAGACATAGTTACAACCGTAACACAGTACACGCAGACCAGGAAATTTGGCAGAGGGGCTTAATAAATAAAACTCACTCTGCTTCCACAGTCAACACCTAGGCATCCCACGGCCAGAACGTCACCTTGGCACTGGCCTTTCCAGCCACTCTCTGCTGTACTTGTCCTCTCAGCTCCTCTGCTGGTGCAGGACCATGCCACTGGGGTGGCAGTGGGGAGACTGGGAAGAAGAGCCCATGAAAGCAACTTTCTAGTGTTTAGTCCTTGATTCATCTTGCTGCAGCCCCACCTCTCAACCACAGCTTAAGAGTGGGGTGAGGATTTGGATCCAAGCACGGAGCAGCTTGGCCATGGGATGTTCCTTGGCGAGCAGCCCATTGCCCCATTTCCACTCTTGGGGAAGAGACGGGTGAGGAGAAGGCATGGACTGCCTGGAGCCAGAAGGGGAGAGGGGACCTCTGGATCCTGCCAGGTTGGGGGTGAGTGACAGCCCACCTGGTGAGGGCTGTGCAGGGAGAGATGTTTTGGTTGGGAAGCAAACACCAGCAAGTTTTCAAACACTGCTGATGGATACTGTCTAAACGAATCACAAGTTAGCACCAGGTGCCTGAGGGGCAGGTGATCAGTTTACAAAACCCTCTGCAATCTACCTAACAAAAAAAGAAATGGAAAGAAAAAAGAAAATAAAAAGGACTAGCCCCCTCAGCAGGCATGGGTGCATTTATTTCTTCCAGAAAGAAACAGAGCTGAACATTCTTAGAATACTAAGGTCTGACTTTCACAGAGCTTTTAAAACTTGAAAGCCACAAAAATTATTCCATATCCAAGAAAACTCTTCAATTTATTTGGCAAGGGGGTCTGAGAAAGATGACAATTCTGCATACAATGAAATGCCAAGTACAAACCGGAGACCTAAATTTTTTAGCAGTCATACAACTTGCATGCCATCTCCTTGAAGTTTGCGACTCAGAGGAGACTCATTCCATACAGAATGAGCTTTTAATTCTGAAGTAGCTACCCTTGGATCACCAAACCAGTATTTATCATTCTCAGTCCTGCCCAGAAATCCAGAACATATTTCATAGGGAATGCAGAATTGGGAATGGCATACTAGGACTCCAAAACAGCAATAGGTGTCTTAAAGCTCTGCATTTAGTGCAGCAGGGAACGAAGAGCAGCAGCACTGCTTTCAGTTCAACTAAATACTTTCAAGTTTATCAACATACCAGGAAGTCTAGAGCTGAAAAACTTGGGGGAACTGCCAACTTCAAAATCACCAAATAAGGATATCAATTAAGATTATCTTTAAAATAAGCATAAGCAAATAAGTATAGGAATAACTGAATCAATATGGAAATACTTTCTCAACCCGCAACTGCAAAACCATGGGTTTTATGAAAATAAAGTTGTAACAGATGAGAAAAAAATTCCAATTTACAACAAAAATTTCTGTTACCCAATGAAAAGCACAAACTATTGTTCAAACTGCAGAATCTAAAAGAAACTAGAGGTTTAAAAATAAAGTGGAAAAGACATTATTTCCTTTAAATAAAAGTAGAAGTTGAGGAGGCATTTACCCAAAATTTAGGTAAAAAAAATGAGAAAGTCTCAGGAGAAGGGTCTCAATTCTTTATGGCTTTATGCTTCCTATTCCCTATGTACAGACATAACTTTGTCTGCACAATGAAAGTATGAAACCCTACCACCAAGATACAACAGGTCCTCACGCACCCTCTTCAGAATTGCATCTCCCAAAGTAATCGTTCGGCAGATTTTAAGAACAACTTGTATGTAAAGATGTGGTGGTTCAGGCACAGTAGGCCACTTCTTCTTTTCACTAGATTCATTTTACCCATCACACAGCTGAAAAGATGCGAGGAAAGGAATCTCTTTGCAAGGGGATCTCTAACTCTGCAATAGCATGATAAAGCACAAAGTTGCTTCTGGAACCCTGTGGCAACAGCTAGCATATCCAGGAATTTTTAGGATGTTTTTGTAGTAGACTCTATTACTACAGAGTCTGAGAGTTAAAAAACAGTCCCAACTACTAGAAACTGAACTGAGAAGTTCCTTGTATCCTACAGTTTATACTTGAAAAGGGTAACCCAACATATCTAGGCTCAGTGTACCAAAGAGAGACAGTCACCAGCAAGACTGGAGAAAGAAGCAATTTTACAGCTGGAAGGTATAATTCACAAGTGACACAGATCCTATTGGAAATGCTGATTATGACCTCCACAGATGGACTATAAAACCAGGGAGGTTGTTGACCTTCCTTAGTGATTATTCACTTTTGACTACCAGAGAAGCAAGTTCAAATAAAGCTTCCGTTGGCTAAAAAAGGAATGGGTGAGAGCAGGAAGTTCAGCTAACTCTAAAAATGCCTTTCTTCTGGAAGATGCCAGGTTTGCTAACTATCAGCTTTGAAACACCTCAACTTGGCGCAACAGCTTTTCAGGACTGACAAATCAAGAGCCATGCGATTCACAAGAGCGTGAGTGAAGAGCAGTGATGGTCAGGAGCATACTGAGCTGGCCCAACAGGCCCTCAGATCACCAGCTCTCCGGTTTCAACTTCTTGCATTGTCTGCTGCTGCGGAAAAGAGGCATGCATGCACATGCACACACATACGAAGTCTCTTTCACTGTAGAATTCTTCAAACAAGAAGAAAGAAAATATCTAGAAGAATTGGGAAAAAAAATCCATAGAAAGGCAGAATGAACCCACCCCTCCAGCAACCTATCCCATAATTCAGATGCTGCGGTATCGTTGCTCCTTTTCCACAGATGCAGTATTTTCAGATAAGCTGCATCCCTCCCAAGCACTACCTGCATGTTTTCCAGTTGTTGAGGAAATGAAGACTTTTTGAATCAGGGCATAGCTCTTCATCAAGACATGCCCCCCCTCCTACATTTCTAAGGTGGCTTCAACACTTTGATTACTAAAGATTTGTTCCCAGACCACACAGCACTTCTCTGATGCCTCGTATCTGCCTTCCAAGCTCCTCTCAAAGGCGGGCCAGCCCTGCAATGCAGAGGTATTGCAAAGACAAGGTAATTGGCATTGCTGCTAGGAGAGATGTGATTGGGCATGTTGAGCCCAAATGGCTCAACAGAGTACAGAGTGAGTTTCTGCAAAGGTCATGAAGCTTAATTTTCTTATGGGGGAGCTTTCACTACAAGCTGAGCGCCACAAATATTAACCAAACGTGAGTATAGACTCAACACATCCTGGGCTTGTGGGAGACACAGGAAGGCAATTATAGTCCATCAGCTAATTTAGTGACCCAAATATGCCACCTTCAAGAAAAGTCTGTATCATGATGCAGACTGGGCTTCTCTACTATCTTATCTAGTTCACTCATGGCCACCTACCTGACTTAACCTCAACCTTAGCATTGTAGCCAGACATCCAACTTGCTGTGTCCCTGCAGGCTGCTGTGCAGGATGAATGCAGTGCAGGACAGACCTTCCTCAAAGACCCCAGCCCTTGGGGGGAGCTTTCTGGAGAGAGGTGTAGCATACAGTCCCCTATCTGTGTCACCTTCGAAGCCATCAGGGTGGAAGAAATGGAAGGAAAAAAAAAAAAGTGCACCTCTCACATCCCAAGTGAGTTTTCATACATAATGAATTGCAATATGCGTCCTTTGGGCCCAGTCTGGTGCTCACTGAGCCAAGCTGGGAATTAATTATTGGCTCCAGCAGCTAGAAGACTGGCCTTTAATGATGAAAAAATGCTGTAGGCTACTGGGGCTACTTCCATCTCCAGGGCACACCTGCCATTACTCCTCACCAAGCAAGCCAGCAAAGTAGGCACATGGGAGAGTTTAGCCTACAAGCAAAATGCTTATTCAAAATTATGTTAATGAGCATAGCAAATTTCATTTTGGGCTGGCAATTTAGATTTCCAAATGGAAATAAGAAGACTACCCTGTGTTTACCATGGCAAATAGATTTGTTCTTGAAATATACATGTATTTTTTTTACTTTAATGCACTGATTTGTGAAACATATAAGCAGAATAGAGAAAAATCTTTCTCAGGGCTCTGGCAACAATGGGTTGTCTATCAGCAACTTGTTCATATAGCCCTGATCAGCTGCCTATAATGCAGTCTTGATCTACTTTGAACAAAATGGATATGTATTTTGAAACTTCAGTAATCTCATCTAGTATAAGAATATAAAGAAAGCATACTGGTTAAGTTTCCTCTATGATGCCTGTAACTGGGTGGATATAACTCTAATCACAAACTGTTTTTCCTGTCTCACCGTTTGCTTTTGATCTCTCATTTACCACCAACAGAGGACAGTTTTCATAAAGAGGTTAATTTGTTTACTCACCTAGAGGGCAGAAAAAACCCACCCATTTGTTGGCTGCAGAAATTTGGGTACCAGCTCCAAAATGTAAATCGTGCTGGGCTTTGTTGGTGAAAGGGGTGACAACAGCTGTGCCACCCTACAGGAGTCAGTTCTCAAGCATCATTATAAAGAGGAAAAAGCTGCTGAGAATGACTATTTTGTAGCAAAGATAGTTTAAATCTCTTCCACTCTAATTTAAACAAAGAGAAGGGAAAATAGAGAAGTATTCAAAGGCACAGAGTAGGAGAACTGTATTTTGGCTCTGGTAACCACACAGCCATGAAAGGCTGCTATAATGGAAACTGCTCTGGATTTCTCTTTGGAACAGCTGCAAGACAGTTATTCACATATACTCATTTACTTCTAGTATTTGCCTGGTAGGAGCTACTGCTGGCAAAAGCAAAGGGAGAATGATGAACTTCTGTTGTTTTCTTGTTTTATGCATTTCTAAAGCACTGTTGGAAGTCCCTCGTTCAATAAGCAACTGGAGCTCAAATCATTTCTTCTTCAAAGCTTTTACTGCACAATTCATCTCATGCCATTCACAGAGAAGATACTAATCACTCCACAGAGTATGTTAATCAGTTTAGATCACTGTTTGTTTCCTTTTTGCAAAGAGCAAAGTCCTCTGGGATGCTAAATGCTTCTTATAGAATTATTTAACTTTCCACTTACTGCATTATCAGACTAATCAGGTTTCTGTGACACAATTTTGCTTATACATAGCTGAGGTATGAAGTCATCACACGCACCACAAAATATCCCCAGCTTAAAAATCAAAAGTTCTGTTATGCTTTGTTTCCCTCTCTTCAGGAGAAGAATGGCTTATCCAATCTGAAATCACTTGTTTCTGCTGACAATAAAACCCTGTTGCCAAAAATTCAAAGCATATTCTGGAAATCTTTTTTTTCATTGACTTCTTTGACATATTCTGAATGGTGTCCCAGAACTATTTTTATTCTAGATTTCAGCTATGGAGCTAAACTACCCTGAAAATTTACTTTCACATTTACACATGACCAAGCTGCCTTAAATCTGTGCTCTTAATCACCACTCTATGTCTGGTATCAGGATGCTGGGGGCAGGAAGAAGACGGGAGCAGAAAGCTTCGGAGAGGTCAGTGCATAGGAGGGTATGAAGAGACGTGACTATGAAAAATGTGTTGCTTCAGTAGAGGGTTGTAGAGAGCACGAAAAGCAGTTCCTATGCAGACACACTAGCAATAAGAATATTGTAAAACCAGTAGTAACAGTTTCGCACCTGGTATCAAGAAGTGACTTTCAGGTACTTCTCCAAAATGTGAATCCCTTGTTAGCTGACTCAGAAGACAAATCTTGAGAAAGATACCATTCACAATTAAATGAGCAGGAACTCCCCTTATTGTGATCCCACCACAACCATCTGCAGATTCAAGCCCAAGAAAAACCTGTCAGGGTGGGCCTTGGATTGCAAAAGGGTCTCTGGGAGACTCTGGGACTCTCCCCTGTGGCAAGTAAGAGTCTATTCTTGCTCTGTGCAGTTAAAGGACTGATGATAGGCAGAGACATATTTATTACTGAGAGGTACACACCTAGACACATATACATACACAGGTATACAAAATAAATAATATTTATTTCTAAGACTAAATTGACCAAATGTGAAGGAAACCAACTATCCTGGTAATGCTAATGGAAATTTTAAAGATAAAATA
The DNA here is from genome assembly GCF_000690775.1 of Eurypyga helias. Classification (NCBI taxonomy): domain Eukaryota; kingdom Metazoa; phylum Chordata; class Aves; order Eurypygiformes; family Eurypygidae; genus Eurypyga; species Eurypyga helias. The sequence goes on from NW_010253874.1 coordinate 8,363, forward strand.
TATATATTAAAGATAGAAAAGGTTTAAAGTAAAGTAGCAAAACACTTCCTTTTGTAACTGAGATGCCATCTAGCTCATGCAGAAGGCATGCAAGGCTACTTCCAAGATTTAAAACAAAAACTTTCCTTAAATCATTAGTCTCTAAATGTTTTCTGCAGCATACTGTGTCATCTGCTCAGTTTTAAAAGGCAAAATAATGTCCTCCAGGAAAAAAGAGAAGCATTTTAATGAATATAGTTTTATAAACTACATCCAAATTTCATATCTATGTCAACACAAACATGAAAGGCAAGCCCATGCAGTCTGAGTCTAAAATGTTCTTTACTGAAATACTTCCATTTAATGATTCATCTCTTCAGCTATGTGTCTCACTATGACCTTGCCTGTTAGAAAAGGTCTTCCTTACCCTCAGAAATGTACACATGGCTCCCAGCTGATTGTCTGGAGCTGTAACTCCTTTACATAAGATCGAAGCCTTGTATCAACCATCAGATCCACAATCGTTTACTGGAATCTGTGGGAATTCATGCACACACGTAAGTCTGCCCATATGGGTATCACATTTGAGTCCATTTTTACAACATGAGGTTGAGAGAATGATATTTTTGTAGCATAATTTACCACACTGACATACCAGTCTTCCCTTCCCTTCCTGTTGCCATTTCTTTTCAGATCCCAAGTCAAATCTTGTGGAAGCACAGTCTCTAAAACCCAGGTGTGGAGGGACAGCTGTCTGGATTACCAGCCAATGACCAGAATCATGCATTTATCACTGGTCTTTGGTCTAGTGATGCAAGTCCAGGGCAGGATTTATTCAGCAGAAACTCCCTGCAGACTCAGGACAAGTACTTACGGGTGAATAAACACACAATAGAATGGTGACTATGCTGATCATCAAGTCCTTTACAAGTGATAGATTTTCTTCCACTCATTCTTGCACTTGAGTTGACCTTATTTTCCCTTTGAGAAGGCATTTATCCTGAATGACAGTTCTTAAGATACACAAATTTCTCATACATAAAGAAGGGTCTGAAGAGAGAACCCATGGAGACAGGGGTACAAGTGCCTTTCAGAGCATGTGAGGAGATGGCCTGTGCGGTAGCCTTTCTCCAGCAAGGGAGAAGAGTCCAGCGGCAGCCAGGCAGCCTGGTATCCGCCCAGGATCCAGCATCCACCTCCTCCTACCACGTATTCTGTTCCGCTGTAAAGGTGCAAAATCCTTCCCTGGACGTAACAGGGACAGAGACTCGAAAAGAAACAAAAATTCTTTAAAAATATACTAGTCCTTCATTTGAAAACAGAAAGAAGAGGAATATAATAAAGTTTCTCCAAAGCAGATTTTGGATTCAGCTTGTTTCACATCAACACCCATTAGAGGACATGTTTTTGTAACTTCACAGGGTCCAGGGATCTCTGAACTACTGCACTTCTCAGTGCATACTACTAAGAGATGAGCCAAAAAAATCTCCAGCAAACAAACAAACAAACAAAAAATAAATATTAGATCTCCAATTTTCTGACATCAACCTTAATCAGTTGTGGTGCCCTCTTCATAAGATATAAATCCTTAGAAGTTTTAAGTTGTATCAGACACTTCAGTGTGTATGAAGTCAAAGGGACTTTTTGCAAATGCTTTTCTGAGATGGAATCTTGACTGTTATTAACATGTCCTTTTCTGTTTGTAATATTTACTTCACCAGAAAACTCAAGTACTTGGTGTTCAGTACATGCAGCTGAAGAAATCACTTAGGTATTTATAAATATCAAGTCTGAAACACTCATTTTGATTCAGGAAAGCAAGATTAGTTTGTTAGTAATAAGTATTTTATTAATTTCATTGCTACTTTTGGCTTAAAACTTTACCTTCTCTGATAAGAACACTAAGCCTGAATTGTCCTGTGGTATTATTTCAACTGAACCACATTATGATCTCCATCTACTTTGTATTCATTAGGCACAGTAAAAATCAAACTGTAGTGCAGGGCCCACCTACATGGAATCAGTAAAGATCATGTTTTGCCCTATATTTTCTTCTACAAATAGTAGTATAACACAGCCATGTCATGTCTCAAAGTATAACAACATTCTTAGCAAATTATAAGTGTCGTTAATAAAATATTTCAAGAGAAATTCCCTCCATGACTCAGAAGTGAGACAGGAGAAAAAGCTAGGATTCAGTGAGGGAATAAGAAAGAGGTTCAGTCAGTTCAGCTGCCAGAGTTTCATCGTGGTCTACTCACCTCAATCACCTCAGGTTGGGACATCATGGAGGACGGCACCAAATCGGTGGGGATATCCATGGTAGCTCAAAATGTCCCTGCTGTCCTTGCACCCTTCCTCTGCACCCACAGACCCTTGGTAGGAACACAGAAGGACTTCCTCAGACCCTACTCATGCTGGCATTTGCTCCTAGTAGGAAGGAAAAACAAAAATGTTGAGAATAACAAGAGAACTGGGTATGCAGTCAACACCCAAGCCCCTCGGCTGCTGCAAAATCAGCCTATGAGTTTGCACGACACAACTTGTTTGTATGCCCATTCACGACAGATTTGCAGGAGAAGTTTCAAAGGGCACACTGGAATTTTGTCCAGAGCAGCAAAGCAATTCACTCGGCCACACAAATTAGAATTCACACAATACAGCAAGAAGGCTCATGTATAGACCACGTACACATTTGCAAGGAATGATGGTCACCTACAGAGCACTGGAATCATGTTAACATCTTTTTTTCCACACCAAAAGAAAAAAAGACAAAACTAACTCAGCCTCACAGAAGAGTATGCTGGAATTTAGAATACATTTCTTTCCTCAACAACTATTGTTTTACAGTTCGATAATCACATGAACTTTTCTTCTGTGTTAAGAAAAATAACTTAAACATTATGACATTCTAATCCTTGATGTATTTTAGCCATACTTTTTGGTTTTTTTTCCCCAGATAGGCACAGATTTGCTGTAGATAAATATACTGAATTGCCTTGTAAAGTTTGTTCAGATGATCCAACAGAATGAACTTATTTCCATAACTATCATGTATATCAATGTTGGATCAGCTTCTGTATATATTCATATTCTTTTGTGCAAAGAAACCCAAATAAAAGGGGAGAAAATTGCAAATAGCCAAGAAATTAAGCCCATTTAAAAATTCCAGATAGAGACTACTGCATTTTTTTCCCAGACATATACAACACAACCCACAAATTAGCCACCACAGAAAGGATTTCAGAGAGACACTGCTTTCTGTATCTACCACTTCCTCTTCTTTAACTCACGGCCCAAAACCACTTGTGTTAAGCGTCTTCAGCATACCAAAAATGAACCCAAACCTAACTGGTATTTTTCAAACTGAGGCCATGGTGTAGTCATAAGGACAATGCTAGTAACGTTCCTGGTCTCTGGTTCATTTTTTTCAAAGTCAAAAGTTACCAGGCCTTTTTTGTTTGTTTGTTTTTTTGTTTTGGGGTCGCTTATTGATGGTTTTTTTGGAGGGGTGGTGGTGGTTGGGGTTTTTTTTAGTTTTTTTTGTGTGTGTGTGAGTGTGTGTGTTGTTCATTTAAACTCAGCCTTTGCACGCCATTGTGGAAATTATTCCTCCTTCTTAAAAAGCATCATCTTGAAATGCCTGCTTCACATTTCAACACACCCCTGCATGCCTTACGTCACATGTAACCGTCTCATCTTCCAAGCTCTTGGATCACTTTTTCCATCTTTATATAGCTTTCCAGTGACCCCTATTCTTTCCTACTCATTTCTTGCTCATAACTTTTCATTTTTTCCACTCCTTGCTCCAAATTTCTACTACTATACCATGGAGAGGACAGAAAATGGAGATTTAGCATTCCTCCAAGAAAGCATTCTCTGGAAGTCAAAGAACTAAGCTACACATCCTTCAGGCTTCCTGTTTTCTTTGCAAAAGCAGAGTTTTGCCCATTTTCTGAAATTCATTGATTTTTCCACTGTGCATGTCAGATGAAGGAAACAAATAGTATCAACTTGAAACTACCGCTTTTCTGACTTAGGGAAGCTTTGCTATTTGACCAAGAAGAGAGCAATTTTCAGTAAAACTCCATCAAAAACCTCAAGATCCTCAACCAGCACATTTCATCACTGTCTCGTGAGCTGTCACAAAGATAAATAAGATCTCATAAGACCTTTTTTCCTGTTCTTCTCAAAACATGTTTAAGAGCAGAAGTGTCAGAGCATCTACCTTAAAGCAGCTCATTGTTAGATTCTTTTAAAATTTATTCTCTTAATTCTGAAATGCTGCTGGTCCTGGATAATGAAGATGAAGAAAATATTACAGTTGAAGCAGACTTTAGGGAAGACTATCTAGACCAAAACCAGAGGTATTCTTAAAATCCTGTTTGCCACATATAAAAAGGAGAGAAAATGATAATTTTTACTAGGGAGAACCACAGACCAGAAAAGAAAACCTAAGGGGGGAAAAAAACACCAAACTTAAGGTTGTTCAACCTTTACCTAGCTCGGTGTGCCCCAGGTAGAACACAAATATCAAGAAAAGCTTAATGCCATTACATCCAACAAGCACTTTAAGGGAGATTAGAGGAGAAGTACGCCTGCAGTAATTTTTCACCATCTTTTCAAGAAATAGAAAACACAGTATTAGTAAAAAAATACCTAAGCCTATGAGCATTTCACATTTCCCCTTCTGCACCTAGCTGCATTTCTGTTGCTTGTATTGCACCGATCCCTCAAATTTGGCTAGGAAAAGGAAGGCTCTTCTGCATACATCTTGCTGCTCAACCTCCTGAGCTTGACGTACACAATGATTAAGACTTTCTGCCAACTGGTTTAGGCTCTTAAGACCATTCCAGCTGAAAACAGATTGGACTGTACAAAAGGGGTCTCCCCCAGCTCGCAACGTGCCTCATCTCCTTCAGCAGTAATGAAGAGCAGAGGGGACTGTGCTTTCACAGCAGTGCAAAAGCAGGCTGACCCCATTCAAGCGAACAAAGGTGGCTCCTAACTTAATACTCGTGTGAGTTCAGGGCACAGGCCCATGTTTTTCAAGAACTGCCAATAATAGGAACAGGATACTCAAATGAACTTTGCTAAAGGTCATTTTCACAGAAGATGTATTAAAAAGAAAGTCTTAAACACAAAAGCACAGGAGTGGCTTCTACTAATGAGATTTTGATGGCTTGCCACGCTACAAAGCATTAAAAAGAATACCCAAATTTTGAAGCACATTCACATATATACAATTCCCAAACGCTGGAACTGCAGGTGTCACAGGTGAATACCACTACCTGTTCTTCTGTTCACAGAAGACATTGCTGTCTTTAATGAGTGCATCTAGAGAACTGTGTGGATGAACAAGCAGCTCCTGGACAAAGCGAGGCAGAAAAAAGCAGCCTACAGTGGGTGGAAGCAGGGACAGGGAGCCTGGGAGGGGTTACAGGGAAGTTCTTCAAGAGGTCAAGGATCAGGTTAGGAAAGCCAAAGCCCTGACAGAATTGAACCTGGCCAGGGACATCAAGGCCAATAAGAAGGGCTTCCATAGGTACATAGAGGCTATAAAGAAGATCAGGGAAAATGTGGGCCCTCTCCAGACGGAAACGGGTGATCTGGTTTCCCAGGATATGGAGAAGACTGAGGTCCTTGACGATGTTTTTGCCT